>NC_050514.1:13193566-13205068 GCF_002922805.2 Oryzias melastigma
TACAAAAGTTGAAGTCTTTAGTCCATTTTTTCTCTGCACAAATAACCTTTTATCATACACTTGCCATTGTTCTTGCATTTGTGCAGAACTTCATTATCCAAATTAGGGCTTAGCATTGCAATTAAAAATAAATAAACAATACTTTCCCTTAACTGAGCTCTGAGAATTCAAAAGTCAGAATTTTCCTTTAAGGAAATACAGTAACTGAGTTATCTGCAATAAAAATCAAAATTCACAGAGTAACAGTAATAAAACAGTGATAGACCACTGAGAATGAGTTGCAAAGTATAGCAGTCACTTCCATTTGAAAAGCCTTTTATGCAGCAGCTACATTAATCAGCTCTTTGTCAGGAGTCTCTTGGGATTGCTCCATTTTATAGAAAGGAGTGATGTTGCTGTTACTTTTATGGTCCTCGCAGAAGTGATGCCTCGTGAGACTTGGTTTCAGCCTGACATCAAAAAATCTCTCCAGAGAATCAGAAACAGGGAAGTTGGGTTATGACTGCAACAATGAACATCTACAGAGTTAGCAGTATGCTTCACATATGGTATTATTTCCAGCACATTAAAAACAATTTCCACTTCATGTTCTGGAATATCAGCTACTCTGAAGCATGCATGCAGGCAGACAGGCATGATGCGTCTGGTCTGTAACAGACACGTATCAAGGAATGAAGCAATTCCCTTCACAAGACATAATGTTCTATACTTATATATAAATTCTAGGTAGTAGACCCCTTTGTCTTGACTCACATGTTTTTGTTAAATTAACGAACCATACCAATGTTAATCTGGAACCCATCTGGAGTTAAAATAATATAAAAAGGAACCGTAAGTGAAATTGTATGTATCTGGGATGTACTGAAAACAATGTAGCTACTGAGTAGCCAAAGACTCTGTGGCGCATTGAAACGTTTGTTACAATCGGATAAAGTTTTTAGGGGCCATGTTTCCAATCCGATCTTTGATCTGATTGAGGACATTTTGCATATGTAAACACAGCTAGTGATTCCACAAAAAAAGTCGTCATTAATCCCAGAGGTGGAAATAGAAAAAAATTTTATGAAGTAAAAATTCTGCCAAAAGTCTTTCACAAGCTATATAGAACTCCACACACAAAAAACGTTCCAGGCCCGCCCCCTACTCCTGTGCGCTCGTGAAACCTCTTCTCCGCACTCGTGGGAGTATTCTTACGCTCCTGTGACCTCTCCTACTCGCCTGTGAAAGTATTCTTACGCTCCTAAAACTAGTTCTGCCCCCTCGTGGAAGACTGTGCGCCCGTGTGAAACTTAACATTGAAGGAAAAAAAAAATACCAGTTTTTCAAAATAAAACAAAAAATGAAAAGAGGGAAAAAAATGACTGCTTTATTTATTTATTAATTTCTAAACTACTGTAGAAAAGCAAAAAAATGTTGATGTTCACATAAAAAAAATGAAAATGAAGCAAACACATAATGAACCTTTAAATTCAAAGAGCTCCTCTTTTTCTGTCCCCCACCCTCAGTGATCAAACACTTTTCTTAGAAAATGAATTTAAACATTCATTATGTGTTTCCTTCATTTTGGGTTTTTTAAAAATGATTTGATTTTCTAAACTAGTTTAGAAATTGATAAATATAAAAAGTAGGGCTGGGTTAATAAAATCAATTAATCAATTTGAATCAATTTAAGCTTAATAGAACAATAATCGATTCATAAAAAATATAAATTGATTTAGTACATAAAGTAAAAGTCTGCTACGTTGGTGCTAACATTTGCTAACGCTAATGCTAACGATCGGTCGACATGACATACATTACTGACTAAATGATCATCTTTATAAACTCACAGGCATGAATTTTCCAAACTCTTTTAAGGAAATATTTTTTAAAGTAACCATGGAGGTCACAGGACCAAGAATACCCCCACGAGCGCAGATGAGAGGTTTCACGAGCGCGCAGGAGTAGAGGAGCGGCCGTGGAGACTGTCCTGAGCCTGTGGAATGTTCCAGGCATGTGTGGAGTACGTTTATTGGATAAGTGGAGTTTGATATATGTTGCTCATGGGAGACTTTTGGTGGAAATTTTACTCCTTATGATTTGGATTTCAAGCATAAACTCCCTGTTTTCAGAGGCTTACATCGTAAAAGGTGTTTGCTGGTGCGTTGGTGGTAAAACTGACGTACAAACCTGCTTTTGAGGTGAAACAGGATCCTAAAACTGAGAGATTCTATGACATTTTTATACCTGAGCGAAACCTAGTGCAAGATTTGTTTCATTTTTCCACTGAAAACCAGTTACTAAATAGACTAAATAAAATGTTCATAAAATGTCAACTAACTAAGAGTGAGGGAAGACACTACAGAGGTTTTTAAACAGAGCTGGTTTGTTTAACAATACATATAAATATGTTTCCTCTCCTTCCTCTGTTATAGTTCTTCTTTTACTCAGTGAGGTATTTTCGCATTAAATTGTGTTTGTGATGCTACGCAGCACACTGTAAAATTTATACATAAAGTAATTATGTTGCTGCAGCTACAAGGCATAAAGTTCACAATTTACCACTTAATAATATTTTTGTCATGATAATGCACTCTAATTCTGTTGTAACGTGACATGAGCAACTTGCTGAAAAATGTATTTGTCAGAAATGAGTTCCAGAGGGTCCTTCTGCCAGTGACCGAACAAAATAAACCTTTTTTTCATTTTTTATTCTTGCACGTGGGCAGCAGTAAAGAAAATAGTTTTCATAGTGAGCCACAGGCGCGACGGAAATGATTGGTTAGACGTGGAGGAAAAAGCTTTGAATTGCATATGTAGCTTAACTGGCTTCCACTCTGGGCAATAAACACGCAAATTTGTGTTCGCCCAAAACGTTGAATGCAGTAACAAACAACTTAAACTGCAGCTGATAATCAACTCAGAGTGAAATGTCAGAGGCGAAACAACAGCAGCAACAATGGGAACCCATCATCCGTCTTTGTACACTGTGACATTCTCAAGCAAGTGGAGAACCACGGAAGTTGACAAGACGTCTCTTGGCAGCAACCGAGTCTCAAATGTCAGACAAATACTGCCAACACTAATGTCTAATCAGAGCTCGGGAGATTTCAAGCTTTTTTTCAGAGAGATCTACCGAAAAAAGTTTTTTTTTTAATTTAGTTTTACAATGTAGAAAGGAGCACATCTGTTCATTTCTCTTAGATCAACTGTTTCATTTCTTAAGAGGACTCAGGGTTACAAAAAAATATTTTATTTGTTTATCTGGTGGCAATTTAACATACAAATACCTTTTTTTTTAAATATCACTCGGTGACAGATGACACCTTACACAAGGCAGAAATCTTTCAATTTAGTAGTAATTGATGCATTTTTAACAGATTGTATTACAGTTCTTCTCTACAAACAAAACAATATTTCACACTTTTTGAATTTATGACTGACAGGCAGCTTTATTGAACAAGTTAATAATGTCCAAATGACTTAGTGTTTTTATTTTAACACAGATGAATCCACTAATTCTACATGTCAGTTGTGTGGAAAGTGCTTTTGCTTGCTTTTTAGCTCCTCGTGGGGGTTGTTGTGGCATTATTAGACACTGCTCCGTTTCCTAATCAACATGTTTTCCAGAAGAAGTGGATCCAGTCCCTACAGAGAACACTTCAAGCAGAGGTGGACTCTAAGCCCCCTTCTAAGCTGCTCTGTTATTAAATTAAAGGCTTATGCTTGCTCTTCCAGGGTATTTCACTTGTGCACTTAGCAATTCTCTCACAATTAAAGGTAGATTCTGTGAAATGCAAAGACTGCTATCGGATGCCTGGAAGGGAAAGCGAAGCTTTCGAGGAATGTGAATTTATATATATATATTTATTTATTTCCAGATCAGTCTGTGTTAAATAATACATTAAGCTTGTAACAACAGTTATGAGTGTGATGATATCAAAATGTTTATAGTGTCACAAGGAAAAAAAAGAATAGACACACTGTCTCAATCTTTCTTTCATTGTTCTGTTCCTCATAATAGGTACAGTACATGAAAGATGGAAAGGCTTAAAAGAAAAGAGCAGCTTTAATGAGCCGTGGTTGGACTGTTATTTTTACTATTACTGCTTTTTGAATCCAGATAACAAAGTGGACATGGCTGCTGCTTTCTCTGTTTTTTGTAGTCAACCTCTGATAGAAAAAAAAGGACTATTTATAAAACTTTGGAGGTGAATGCGACTACCAACAGAGCAGCGCTCGTCTCTTGTTTGAAAAAGAAAGCGTCTCTTTTGTGCAACGTAATTAGCTAGTTTGTGTGGGAATTTTGCACAAAGTGTTTTCTTATGTTTGACTATTTGAGGTGTAGGGCAGAAAGATCTTTAACTATATGGCGTGCAATGTGAAAGAGAAGTTTTGGAGAACAAAGCAATTCCTTTAATAAACCCATTTAGCTTAATGCACTCTTAGAAAAAAAAAAAAAAAAAAACACTAACACCCTATCACATGCTTTTTAACTGTTCAATATTTCTCTCGTTTGTTCTGGAAATTGACACAAGTGTCATAAATTGAACTTTGCATGATTAGGCCTAATTGCCAGCTCTGCTTTAAACACTTTTCTTTGTGTTTCTTGGACTGTATATGTGCAGATTGATGCTGGGCTCTCATTAGAGTGGGCCACCTTAGAAAGAAAAGCGGGGGGTGGTCTGATCATAAACGGTTCAGTAAAGGAAAGGAACACAAAGCGAATGCTGGCCCCATGCAGCGTTTGAGCTCTTGTGTTTCAGTTGAGCTCAAAACAGAAATTACTGTAAAGAGAAGAACGCTCTAGCAGGAATGACGATGCCGTTGAGGATGTTGGGAGAAAGTGCACTCTGAGTTCCTAAAGCTGAAAATGATCAAAAGAAAGTCAAGTTTATAAAAATGTTAATTAAAGTCTATGTAAAACCAATATTGATTTTTTTGAGCAAATATATACCCACTCATATATTGAAGACTTTCACAATGATAAATTTATTATTTTTTCACTCCCGACTTAGTGTGTATGAGTTTAATGAGCAGACAGATCTTTAAAAAAAAAATGGCACCTATGGAAAAGAACAAATGTCCTTTTGTCACAAACTGGGACCTGGCAATAGATAGCAAGACACCGCCTGAACATCTTAGCACCCATGTGTGCCTACTAGGTTAATAGGCCTGTGATGTATTTAGGGGCGAGACCATTTAAAGCTCTAAAAGTGAGCAGTAAGATTTTAAAATCAATACAGAATCTAATAGGGAGCCAGCGGTGCAGGAAAGCACAGAGGTTATATGTTTGTTCTTTTTATAACTGGTAATTAGTCGAGCTGCAGTGTTTTTTAGGAAACCCAACAAAGACCTGGGGAATGTGCATTAAAGTCATCAGTGCAGGGGTAATAGAAGCAACTTTTTTGAGTTTGCAATGAGGAAAAAAAAGTTTTTTTATTCTTTTGTAAATAATATATATGTGTATATATAGTTACTCCTGGCTGTAAGATTTATGAATGTGGTGGGGTTTTAATTTCATTTTTAACCCACACAGCCCATTATTTTACACACACTGTTGTTAAATAAGCTCAACATAAAGCAGAAAAGGCCAAAGGGTGACCTGTAGTGCACAGCTTGACCTGGAATTCTTCTGCACACAAAACCATGGAGTTATGCAAAATATTCTGTTCAAGAGGCATGATCAAAATGAACCAACTCAAGACTTTGAATGATGCATTAAGATCTACATTATCAAAGGCAGTGCTTAAATCTAAGAGAACTCATCTATCTGTGCTGAGTAGATCATTAGAGTTTTTCATGAGGGCTGACCCTGTTTTATGGGATGTTCAGAAAAATCCAACTGGAAGCTATTAAAAAACACTTTTATGACTCATCCATGATACAATTTGGGAAGACAAGCTTCTCCAAAACTTTAGATAAAAGCGTAGTTTAGAGATAAGCCTTTTGGTTGTTAAAAGAGTTCTTTTTATGTTTCTTTAGCAGCACATAACAAAGGTATGTTTAATCTGCCCTTTGATTTTGTCTTACAGAGAAGGAGTCAGGTGACATAGGTGAAATCTAAAATATTATGGGTTTTTATTTTAGGAGAAGACAAAGCTTGATCTTATGACATTTTCAGAATTTTTTATCAGTGAACAAAAAAGAGCTAAACTAATTTATATTAAAATGAGGTAATTATGCAGAATCCACCAAGTTAAGTTGTTCATTTACTAACCTCTGTGGCTCCTTACAATTCTTCACTTTCACTGCTTTCAGATTGTGTCTTATCACCATCAGACCAAAGGAAACATTTTACAGAAAACACATGAAATAAAATAAATGCATTCAAGCATGATCAAGGACTAAGTCATCAAAAAAGGTGACAGACCACAAAGAAATGTACACTCACTGCCCACTTTATTAGGCACACTTTCCAACTGCTCACATTTCTATTGGTAGCAACTCTGTGTTTTTTAGGTATGTAGATATGGTCATGATGATCTGCTGCAGTTTAAACCGAACATCAGAATGTCAAAGAAAGGGGATTTTAGTGAGTTTGAACGTGTCATGGTTGTTGGTATCAGACAAACTGGTCGTAGGATTTCAGAAACTGCTGATCTACTGGTATTTTCACCCACAACCATTTCTTGGGTTTACAGAAAATAGTCAGAAAAAGAGAAAATATCCGGTGAGTGTCAGTTATGTGGGTGGAAATGCCTCGTTGAGGTCAGAGGTCATGGGTGTTCAGCCGATAATTCTGCAGCAACTGTGTGATGCTCTCATGTCAATATGGACCAAACTCTGAAGAATGTCTCCAGTACATTGTTGAATCTATGCCCGAAAGGACTCAGGCAGTTCTGAAGGCAAAAGGGGGTCCGACCCGGTACTAGCAAAGTGTGTCTAATAAAGTAGCTGGTGAGTGTATGCGTCAAAGCAGATGTGCTCTTCTGATTGTTGACTTTATTCTTAGTATTTTGTGCAGCTCACCAACAATTCACACCAACTGCATCTTCATGACAGATATGAAGTCCTAATGAATGGAACTTCTAATTAAATTGATAGACTGGTTTAAGCGCTGGAGCTTTCAGAGTGTGAATTTGTATTTACAGTCTTACTTTGCAAGATTTGTAAGTAATCTTGTTTAACTGTTTTAATTATGTTTTTATCTTTTTCCTTAGTAGCTCCTGGAATCATTAAGCAGCAATTCACGTCATGAAAATTCATCTGTACAACACGTGAATTTAATGGAACACATCGTGTAATTACAGTCGGATCAACCTCTGCATTCATGATGGGACAGTCAAATGAAAAGCCTATTATATTATGTGATCATACATTTTGTAATTTTCTGCCAGCTTTACTGTCAGGATTTAGCAACAGCAATGTAATTACTTTTCAGGACGGAATAGGTGTTCGTCCTCTGAATTTGTCTTAAACAGTTTTTCTTTTAATCGTCCATGTTGTGATTAGTTGTCTGGTCCTGTTCCTCTATGAGCTGCAATTCAGAGTTTTTTTTTCAATACTTTATAACGTGTTAAACTGTGTTTTTTTGTTTTTTTTCAAAGTAAAAAAAAAATACCAGCTAAAATAGTTTCATCCTTTGGACCAAAATTCTCCCGTCACATGGCTAACACTTCCCCTCGGTTCGAAAAATAAAGTGGCTGCCACTCTGTCTTCACAGCTTCACCTGACTCACAACCTACCATCTGCTCAGGTAAGCTTAGGATTTAGGCGAACAGGTGGCCTAACTAAAAATGTATTTCAGAAAACACAGTTCAGGGAAGTGGGTGAAAAATTAACTTCAAAGCAAACACAAAAAGTTGAAGACGAGCGTTGCTTTGGCAACCAAAAATGTGTGTAATTTATTATATTTCCTCTCGTGTTGATAAACCATCAACAACAAATGATGCCGTATCACAAAATGTTTTGAGAGTCCATCATTACTTCTCTGTTTTTGATCATGCGAGTTCCTCCAATTGGTTGGTTATTTATCAGGGGCAGCTTTTCTTCAACACAGACCACATTTTAGCAGTTCAAAGCAGCGTTCAGCCCATGCTGTTTTAAACTCAAACTAGCTGGGGCAATTAAGGAAGTGCCACACATAAAACACTTTCAATGTTACATGACATCATTTTCCCTTTCACGAAATTTTGGAGGCCAGAGTGGAAAAATACACACCTTTTTTTTCTTTGAACTGACCTAAAAACACAGCTGCAGAAACATGCGACACACATAGACAATCATCCTGGTTATAATGAACTTTTAAGTAGCTCTGAGCAATTTTTTAACAGGTGCTTTTGAGTAATTAAAATTTTAGTCTTTATTGTGACTTCTGATTCTCCAGTGGGGAGGGCATATCATCGTGTACAAGTCCTGCAGACCTCAGTAAACAGTAACCTGTGAAAATGTTGCTGCTGCTGTAGGGAGACTATAACACATTGCAATGCTTAATCTTTAATGCATTCACTGTTAATGTATTTAAATTGTAGGAACTCAGCTGTCTTGGTCCTCTCCAATGTGTTTTGGCAAATGCTTGAACACCTGTTTAAGCAGTTGGAAGAAACCATTTTAATAGGGAGAGTTGGTGGTGTTAATGCAGGTATTATATTAGTACAGTATATGAAAAAAATGCCATTATAAAAAATACCTCTTGAAAGTTACGACTAATTTATTTTTTTAAATGCAGAATCAGAAAATACACATGTTTGTTTAGTATTAGTGTGTGGGAGAAAACTCCTTTAATTAACTCAATGGTTTGTGCCAAAAGCATAAATAGCTGCTGGGTAGCATTTTTGGAGAGGACGGACAGCTGGGGAGAGCCTGAGGTGTTCATGCTTAAAGTGTCACACTCCAAATAAAAGGCAGATTTTTTCCACATAAGGACTTGTCTTCTGTAACCCTCAGTGTGGCATAGCCGCTCTGGGGCCGCCCCGCTACGCATACACATACATTTCTAATTGCTCCTGACTTTCTGAATGGTTTACTTGCAAAATTTGATTCTCCTTCAAATTCTTATTAGAGTTATGGAGGCTATCATCCCCAAGGTCTGAGGCGTAAAACTGTTAGTAGGCATAAATAAAATACAAGTGCAATAATGCCTTGAGTATCGCATGAGAGGGCACAGGATCTCTTGAGTGCTTGTGTTTTCATCAGCAGGACTACAGGCTTGATTGATGAGGCGATTGAGCTTGGGGAGTTTGCAACAAATCAGCAGTGTTGTTATGAGGTTGGCTGGCTGGGCTGCTATGCCTGGGTCTCAGCAGTGTCCATGCTGATCTGCCTCAGGACAAAGGTTTTAACAGTGATGAGCAAACTCATAGGTCAAAGGGCAGAAATGAATATTACAATATTCTGAGGATTTATTCAAATTAATTAAAATGACTTCCTCCTTGCTGTTTTTTTTGGCACAAACACATAGGAGAGCATCACCTCTGTCTGTCACACTGCTTTGATCTGAAGCATGCTGATGCACACCCATATTCACCCACTACCCTAGTCCTCCTGCCGCCAATAAAAGTATGAAGAGCACAGACAGTGAGATTGAGCTTCCTGTCATGGCACAGGGGGAGTTTAGGTAATATTCAGACAGCTTTGCCTCAAGCAATGAAATCAAACAGAAGCTCCCTGCAGAGTTAGACGTCTGTTATTAAAGGCTGTTCTTTTCCTGTCAGGGTCAGCACACACTCTGTTATACCCATGCCCAGGAAAAAGAAAAGAGCGTTGGATGAGGAAGAAAAAAAAGAAAAAAAAAACAGCTCGTGGTGGTTTTTTCTGTTAAAAATGTACAACAAAAATTTCAAAGGTTACTTGTAATGATTTAGCACCCTAAACGGAGGGAAAAAGCTCACAAATCCAATTTTTCTATCTTTGTTTAATTCAAAATTCAATTCTAACACATACAAATCACATAAATTAAGAAAAATTGTACACTTGAATCATCTGATGTTACATTTAGTTTTATATTTTTGGGGTCTGTTGTTTTCTTTCAAAACAACATATTTTTGTTTGTATTTCACTTCTTTCAAATGCTTTTTTGTTTTTTCCCCTACCATTTATCCTTTATGTACTAGCTCATAATGTGCAAACACACAAGACGACAGTTCCAAGCAAACTCATAAAAGAATATCATTATCCTCTCTGCAATTTTATTCAAAATGTGCATTAACAAATCTAACTGCACAGTGACAAGCTTGTGTTTTTTTGGGGGCTTTAACGCAAATGAAGCGATTTTCACTCTATTTCTAAATGTGTTTGCATAAAAACACACATTTATTATCATTTTATGAGTTCTAACAAACCAAAGATCCTTTCTCCAAGGACTTAATGGTTGCAGATGGGTGCATCTGAAGGACAAAACTCTCCAACTCGCTTGTTTCTGCTGTCCAGTGCAGCGAGGGGTGACCACAAATGTATGACTCAGCGCCGACAAGGCAGGTCCTCAGGTCAAGACTCGGCTGTCCACCTCTATCTCCAGTACAAGGGACCTTCTCATACAGTAACATTCACATTCTGGACAGGGAGGACAGCTGCTCGTTGAGAGAGGCGTGAGGGACACCATGTTAATTATGAAAACATCTTTGCTGAACAGATGAGCTGACCTCAGGTCTCACCTTTCTGACATTTTTCTCACCTTTTCTCCCCATGCAGCATCGCTTTAATACCAAGCTCACTGAGACCAAACAAACAAAGCTGGAGTTTATACTGCAGTGGTAGCTAAAAAATTAAAACACCTCTCACCATCACAGCGGATGGTTACTCTGACAAACGAAATCATTAAATGAAAAAAATATATACTTTTCCGAACACAAAAGCAGTTCTGGATTATGAAAACAAACAGCTGTGTGGTTGAATTCTCCCTCAGAGACAAAAGGGTAAAGCTCAGTCATTTGGGACTGTCCCCTATGAGGACAAGCCCACTGGTGGTGGGCTGAGCATCTGCTCAGGACGTCTCCTGGGCACCTACCTAGGGAGGCATTATTGGCATGTCCAACAGAGAGGTGGCCCCATGGTAGCAGGACACTAGAAAGATTATATCTCTGGGCGGGGAAAGCCTCTGCATCCTCCCAGAGGAGACAGCTGTTGAGAGAGGAGCCTGAGCATGTTTGTTTAGGTTTCTGAAGTCAATTCATGGATTGAAATACAAGGAAGACTGTCCAGAAAATAGCAGCAAAAAAAGCAGACACACATGCACACACCAAGAGAGATGACTAAAGCACTCGCTGTCCTTCCCTGGACTACAGCTCAATCACTCTTGTGACTGGAGAACCCATCTGTCCAAAGTAGATGAAAAATAAATTCTTGGAAAAGTGAATGAGCATTAACTGTAAATGAAATGACTATTTCAATCTCAACACTTAGTTCAACAGGCATAAGAAAGGCTCCACTTCCACTTAAAAGCCGGGACAATTAACACTACAATGAAAATTCGGGACATGAAATGAGAGACATAGAAAGGGAATTTGAAAGATTTTGGTGATCTGGGAGTTCAGGCGTCTTGAAGCAGAAAAGAGCTGTTAAAAACCTACAGATGGAATAAAA
>NC_050514.1:13205332-13221538 GCF_002922805.2 Oryzias melastigma
TTGCACTTTTCATTATTTTGTAAGGTCACATACATATATTTAATTTACATTGCAGACTTTTATTATTTCTTTTATCTTCAGGACCTAATGTGATGCCCTGAATTTATGTCAGTTTTATAAAGTACCTTCATAGATTGTTTGATCATGTCTCCTGTCGGTTGCATTTGACTGATACTATCTTCTTATTATCTGTCTCATCACCATCCAAGCTGTGTATGATTCATCAAACTCCTGCCTTTTCCAAAAGTTAGAAAATTGGAGAGACTAACAAGATTGACAGTTTTTGGAACATTTCCACTGGGCTTGTTGGGAAAAACTGATTTAGCTATTTATCATGATATTTCATTTGGTGATACTTTTATCAATTTACAATGCTGACAAGATGATATTTAATTAATTATTTATGAGCGTCCCTCAGTGTCTTACTTTTGTTTTCCACCTAAAGTCCTGATATAGTCTTGGGATATATCACATTGCGGCCCTGCGACAGACTGGCGACCTGTCCAGGGTGTACCCCGCCTTCGCCCATCAGTAGCCGGGATAGGCTCCGGCACCCCCGCGACCCCGAAAGGGAAGAAGCGGTCAAGAAAATGGATGGATGGATGGATATATCACATTGCGTATTGTATCGTATCGTATTGCCAACACACACCCCTTTGTTTGATTTTCTGTTAGATAAAAGATCATGCCTTCATTAAAGAGCAGTTTTAATCTCAATAAATACATTTATAATCACCTTTACCAGGAAGTCATGGGGTAGCACACTGATCTCACAAATTAACCTTCTACATAAATAATTCTGTCAGTATGAATGCTATATTTAACTAAATAAAGAAGACAAAAAAATCATTAGAAAAGGTCTAAAGAGGTTTTAATGTCTCATATCTTTAAAATATCCATTATATTTGTTAACCTTCTAGAAAACAAAAGAAAAATCTTAATTTTAACCTTTTTTTGCGGATATTAATAGATTTCAAAATACAGTACGTTTTTTAAACCTGCTTTCAGTTTACTCATTTTTACCAGTATGCAATTAGACTTTTGCACAACTTCCATTGTTTGCTGTGGAGTTTGCCTCTGATCATTGCAAGTAAATAGAGAACCCTTATAGCGTTTGTTATTTGATCAACTAGCCTCACAGGCATCTATAACTCAGCAGGTGTTGTTGCTTCCATACCTCAAACATTAAGTTGTGGCTGAGTCCATTAGATGTGTTTCATGCAGTGTTTGTTTGCCCCGGATTTAAAATAGCACACCACACATCCGCCTACAGAGAGGGTGTTCAAAGTAAAGAATATACACGATGGTTCCTGGAGTTTAAGTTCCCTCCACGTGAGACCATTTACTGCTTAAATACAAATCAAACACAAAACTTCTACATTTCAAACCTCCATAAACTTGATCATAAATGGTAACTTCAAAATGTCTTCACTAGCACTATCTAAATCAGTTATTGTCAACGAAATGAGTCAAAATCTTGTTTGTCAGTAAACAGAGTAGCACGTATACCACATTACATTTTATAGTAATGAGTTTCAAGACTTTCTAATTACAGTTGGCTCTGCTAATAAGTCTCTGTAGATTAGCCATAGGCATTTTTAACTCAACCAATAATATCTGATGTCACCCATAGGATTCAAACCAGTTAAAATGAAGCCTGGAAGGGCATGGCTTTATTGTTCACTCCATCCAACTCAACAACATTCTAAAAAAAGGGAAACTGGGCTGGACAGAATGTGTGTTTTGTTAGCTCCAACCATGGGTTCATCTGATCTAGAAAACAAACAAAAAGAATACAGATCAAATGTCAGATTATTTTAAATAGAAAAAAAAATCATTTTCCTCAATGACTGTGAAAAAACCTTGTGGACATATAAGGAACTGCAACATTTTGTACTTTTGGGTTGTCTGTTAATTTAAAAGTGGAATGTGTTATTTTTGCCACAGAGTGAAGTACTGCTCAAACTCTTAGTGTTTTAAGAAAACAGGTGGATTTAAAACATTTATGTACATTGTTCAAACCTTGTAATGGGGTATAGTGAGTTGGTGCTGCTGAGCATTTTTCAGCAAAACAGCAGTTTATACCAGACTTAGTCATGTCAGACGTAACATGCATTAATACTGTTTTTTTGCTGATTTTTTTAATGCAGATCTTCTACTTTTTTTTGGGAAGTTTCTTTGGTGCTCTGTTGGAATTGCTGGTACTTTATTTCACCCACTGCAATGGAGTGCAGCAATAAAAGATTTATTGCTGCTTCAAAATAAGGCTATTAAAATAAAGCTTTCTACTTTTCTTTGGTACTTTTTGCATATTCTCGCTAAAAGATACAATCCATAACATTGTTTTTTTTAAGTCATTAAAATATGAAAAAAACATCACTACATTAAATTAAAAAAAAATATAAAAGAGTAAAAACACAGAAGCAACACTGGGACCGATGAACAAACACTTTAATATTGTGGGGGATATGCATATGCCTTCAGAAAGTCAGTATGTCACCCCATAGAGTCCCATAAAATGCACTTGTTGAACCATAGGTAGGCAATAAGCCAAAAAAATTATGTTGTATTTTAGTTTGAAAGAGTTCCTTTCTCATCATCTTAGCAAAACACAATTAAAAGAAAGCATTTTCCTCAGTCTGATGCTTCTAGCTCAATACATTTGAATTCATAATTTTACTATAGCATTTGTAACAGGCTATTTTAATTTATTTTTTCAAAAGTTTCCCTCAAAAATAACATCTGAACTCAGTTTTTGTAGAACACATACTAGAAGATCGTTAGCAGTGTTTTTTTTATCCAACAAGTGAAGCTCGGTGGAGGCTAAACACATTCTAAGCACGTCATTTATTTTCACATTGCCAAGTTGGATCAATTTCATCACACCACAGATGCTGCCGATAAACACTGTAAACACTGAAGCTTCATAAACACATTAGTGAAGAGGAGGGACACAGTGGAATGTGGCTACATCTGGTGCTCTGGATTAAAAAAAAAAAAAAAAACTATCACCTCCACACCAGTGTTGCTTCCTTTCATTTTTCATTGCTAAGTTCAATTCTAGGCTCCGTCTCCCCCAAAAGTGCTAATAAATTTACTCACTTCAGCTTAAAAACACACATTTAGTTTGTGTGTTTCCCAGTTGTAGAGTAAAGCTTAAAAAATGCATCCAAAACATCAATTTTTTGTGGGTTGGAGCAGTTGCTGAATCATAAAAAGGCTAATCTACCTCTCAAAAAAGATCAACATTTCTTCAAAACAGAATAGTCAAAGAACACAATATTTCCTAACAAATGTGTGAAGTGGGAATTGAAACAAGAGAGCAAGGAAGAAATGGACGGAAACGTGGGAAATGCCAACCAAAGGCAGGAAGAAGTGACAAGGCTCCAGGAAATGAAATCTGAAGATGGAGCTGTGCGTATAGATAAAGAGGACAGAACTTAAATGAGCGGTCAGTGTAGGTGCCAGAGTTCTCGATAACAATTTGTTTTGAGAATTGAGGGAGGATCCAAATAATACAAAAAATGTTACTTAAAAAAACAAGCAGGTTAATCTGTCAACTATGAAAGGAACAACACAAACCAAAAACTTTTTAACACTTAGATTTATGTCTGAAATAGCAAAAGACATGTAAAAAACAAACGAAAACATTAACAAAAAAATGCATGAATTACCTGTCACTAGAGTGCAACAGCACAACCTGGTAGTTTGCCCAGGCAGTCACTGACCGGTGTCAACTTTTAGAGAAAAATCATCCAGTCGACGTAAAATTTTAGCTTTTTCTTAAAACCTTATTGGGTACAACATAGCATGTAAAAATGCCAATCCCACCCCCTGATTACAAATGCCACTGCCTGGTCACCTGCTGAATTTGCTGAAAAACCTGCATTCAGGTTCCCACACTGTGTAATTGTGGGAAGGATCACCATATGAAGATTACTTATTTGTGTTAAAAGGCCAACACAACGCCAACAGATAATCAGACATTAATAAATAATTATTACATTATAAATAACTATTAGTTAATAATAATTATTTAATTATTACATTTTTTTTAATTTAATTTAATTTATTTATTTTATTTTTAAATTATTTTATTATTATTAATTATTTTGTCTATTTTTTTGTTTTATCTGATAAATAAATAACGTGAGTATTTCTGTTGTGTTTTTATATAGCATGGCTAAAATCTACTTAATTAAAATAATGTGATTTTAGTTTAAGCCAAGTTCATCTAAATATATTGCTTTTTGAGATGATAAAATACTGAAAGTTCAAAGAAAGAGGACAAGGTTGTTTTGACTCTCATCCAGGTTATTAAACAGATGCCATTTTTTAATAAAAAAATCTTTTTTATCATTTTTTGAGCTTTTTTAAGTGATTTTTTGATTACATTTATGCCATTTTTAGGCAAAATAAAATATATATGTTTTTTTTCTTTATAGGACAGTTTATTAGAAATTTGCCTTCAAGTTGTGGGCGGGACTTTTAAAGCGGAGTAATCCCGCCCCCATTTCCTCTCAGTTCTCTGTTCACACTCTTCTCAGTATCTTACAGCCCCTCACACCCCCAACCTAATATTAGTGGTGCAACAAAAATGGCGAGCCGTGTTGAAATTATCCAGTCATACAGTTTTGAGCTAGATACCAGCTCAGACGAGGAAAACAAAGACGTACATGATCTAGTCGTCAGCAAGTTGATGCATCAGAATGAAGTGGAGCAGGGAGCTTGTAGCTCGCCCCGTGTATAATTTCTACCTAACAAATACAATCTTTTACTAAATGCTGTGTTTTGACTGTTTTTGATTCCAAATGATTTGAATACAGAAAAACTTGCAGATTTGATTTATATACGTCTTCCATTGTAAGAAAAATGCAATGGAATAATATTAAAAACACCAAAAACACTCATTTTGTTGGAGATGGTTTTTAAGGAAAAAGTAAGAGTGTTTATGACTCAAATAGAAGCATAACAATTCATTTTCTAAATCGAAGGCAATAGTTGTCATCAAATTTGTCCAGAGAGTGATGAAATCCCACCATTAGGTGACACAGAGTATTTGCTGGACTGATGTGTATCTAAAAGCCAGCAGGAGTTTTGTGAAGTTTTTAAACAGGCCACATATACAGTGTGAGGTTCACAGGAAAATAGTAGACGACTGCTTTGTCGGGTGTGACTCAGTAATAAACACATTTGCAGGAACTAGCTGACTGCTCAGAAAATTGCCAAATTTTTGGGTCTTTTTCCATTTCTAGCTCACTAAACTTGAATCCAGCAGTTTGAAGATGTAACAGACCGTCAGTAATGAGCAAAACATAACATGGATTTTGGCTCCAAATAATTCCAGTTTCTATGTTTTGTTCCAACCAATGAAGCGTTTTCTCAGTAAAATGCATTTGACTTTTCTTTACGCTTTGTTGAATCCATGCAGGAAGTCCCAGTATTTAAATCCACGACCTTCTGTGAGAAGACCTCCATGGCTTTTGAACACTTACTCACAGAAGGGAAGAGCCACTTTAGTGGTGAGAGTTTTCATTTGTTTACTTTCTCTTATCTGCATGAAATCGAGATCAAGGAAAGAATCATCTAAATCTCTTTTGTGCCAACACAGTTGGAAACAGTCATAATAAATCTCAACACCTCTGATGGAGCCAGATATTATGCATTACATTTACTGCTGTTAGTTTTTGCGTTTTGTTCAAAAACTTGATACAAAAGGTTCAAACTGAAATGAGTTCATAACTAAATGCACTCTACTGCCAATTAAGAATCTCCTTCACTAACCAGAAAGTGTAAGAAACACGCTCATATCTAAGCAGATGCATTGATTGATATAAAAAAAAATCCATAAACCCCACACCAAAGAAACAAGTTTAACTTTTGCATAAAACTTTGCATTTTACTGATTTAATGAACCCTTTAAGCCCCTAACACCAAGTCATTTCTGCAAGACAGATCCCTAATTAGCCAAGTCACAGGTCAGCCTGTGCAAGAAATCTGTTGTTTCTCTAAAAGCAACTGAATACGGCAAAAAGGGAAGGAAAGATAACCCAATCTAAGACGGTTAAGCCCGGAGGCAGAGGACAGGTAAAAGAAAGAGCCACATGTGTACAATTATTTCTGCCGCTAAATATTTTTTAGTGACAGCGATAAACCCAGTAGACTCTAAAGTAAGACAGCCCTAGAGGGATGTATTCTTCCCTGCGAAAACACAATTAGATGCATTGACCTCATCAGTTTCCACCATTTCATTGCCTTCACAAGGAGTTGTGACTCGTAGCCCTAGGACACAAAAACAGTTTGGATATAACAATAAGCGTCACTCTCTCGCGCTCTCTTTTTTGAATCTCTGTCGCTCCCTTGGTATTTTCAACATGGCCTCAGGGGGTGCAGTACAGTGACCCGTTAGAAACTCACTTTATTCACTGAGTTAACAGTCAAACTTGCATCAGTAACCACCAGTGCCCGGGGCAGTTGCCAGTGGTCTGCATCTTCAAGAGACAGATATTTGTGCTGCAGGGAATTTTGATAGAATGGTGCAGTATAATTTATAACAATTGCAACAGTATTTCACTTTATGTTGCTTTGAGGAGTGATTTGATGTGATTTGGAATGCAATTTTGAGCAAAATTGCCTGGAGAAATAAGGAATCAATAGAAGTGACTCAAGTAAGAGAAATGTGTTTGTATGTTCTGTGAATTCCTGCTCATCTTCTACAAACTTTGTGATTTCATGTTTATATTATCGTGTGCCGTCTAACTTTTCAGTCAAATCAAAACGACGTGAAGTCAGAGCAGACATATTTCAATGATGCTTGCTTTATTTTGAAAGTGTTTTCTGGTCAAACACAGATGGAGGCGAGGAATCAAAGACGTTTCTGAGCTTTTTTATCCCAAATGTTGTCATTCCGAGCAACTAAAGACTTTTTTATTTGCTTTTGAAAGTAAATGATATTTCTTTGATTTTGTTTTTTTGACCTGGGCACAGCAGGTTTGAGGCTTTGGGGTAATCTTTTACTTTCTAAGTTAAAACCTTGAAAATTAAATTCTTTATTTTTTCAGTTAAAAAAATATTTCTCTCTCTTCCTGTTGGTGTTTTTTCTTTACTTTTTGAATTAGAGACTTGTCTTGCTTTTTTGTTTAGTAAATATCTTGCCTAAAATGAAAAAAAGAATGTTATGATTAAATTAATGATATTTATTTCAATTCCTAGCAGGAGGTTGTGTCTGCAGAATTAATTTTCACCCCCTCCATTCACATAAATTAGGTAAATAAAATATCTGAGAAAAGCTGAAATCAAACTGTGTCTCTTCATAAATGGCACCAGTGATTATCCCACCCGTGATTAATGGCAGCGATTCTCGTGTGAATAAAAATACATATTCAATACAAGCTGGGTTTGTCCACAAATGTGAGGCAATAAATCTGATGCTGAAACACGTTGAGTAGAGTTTGTTTCATTTTTTTTAAGGCAGCTCGCAACAAGTCGTATCAGGGACTATTAAAAAAAAATAAAAACACTATTCAACAATATATTATCTGCGTTTTGATCTCCATTATTGAGTCAACTTTTGAAGAAATACCATTAAAGTTATAATTTAGTGCAGGTGCTTCTTTATAATCAATAGAGGCTGTACTTCTTGTCACCATTTAAATTCTGCAGGGACAAAAAAGATTTTTCTCACTGAGGTCCATTAGTACATAGCTCAAATCAGTTTTCTTGACTGACTTCAAGGTAAAGATTCTCTGATTTGAGCTGGATCAAAGGATTAACTTATCAGAAATCTTTGTTACGTTGTGAATGACTGTCATTCTTTGAACTGCTGGTAGTTCTCTACTTCTAATATTCAAAATGATAAGCTGCTGTTCTGATCTCAACTTGTATTTAGGTTGCAGGCATGTTGGTTTCTGTGTTAATTGGCTAAACAAGTACATCGCTCTTACAGCTTTCAGCAAACAGCTGAGTTTTAGACTCCATTCAACACCAAATGTTGATTTTCCTTTAAAGCAATTCTAAGATTCAGACTGCAGATCAAAAAAAAAAAAAAGGCAAAGAATGCTGCTATTTGACAAAAACATTTTAAAAATAAAGTAATTTTCAGTGTAGAAAACATTCCCAGTCCTCACTGACCCATAGAGAAACACTGAAATTCATTGAAATACAGCTTCTAGTTTTACCAACTGAAGACAACGAAAATGCTGTTTTTCAAACCGTTTTGTGGCATTTTCTCATGATAGGGGACATGTATGAGGAAAATTAAGCATAATTATGCATTTCTGAGAAATGTTTTATTCAAAGGCATTGTAAATCAGAGGAAACAATGTAGGGAAAAAAACTTGTAGCATTGATATTATAGTGGACAACAAGCTCCCTGCTCCTCCCCATTCTGATGCATTCACATGAAGACTAATAGATTAACGTACGTCTTTAAATTTCCATTTTTGTTGCACTGATAATGTTAGGTTGTGAGGGGCTGTAAGCTAGTGGGACAGCATGTATACAGATGGATGATGGGAAATGGGGGAGGGTTTACTCTACGTCAGGGTGCCCAAACTTTTTTGCTCTAAGGGCCAAAATCTAAACGGGATCCTAGTCCACCGGCCAAATACAATATATATATATATATTTTTAAGTACTAAAATAAAAAAAATAAAAAAAAGAATATTTAGTCTTGTAGTGGTGGCATTTGTTGTACTCTTTCAGCACCAGTTAATGTTTTTTGATATTTATTTTTATCTAATGTAACAAAATTTCAACATTACATTATATCATGTAATAATATGTCATTTTTTTGTCTCCTCAAATTCAGAGACTTCTTTTTAATGTTTTTTTTTCTTTCTTTCTTTGATCATGCAAAGGCTTTTCAAGTAATAACATTTTTAAGATATTTTTGTATTGAAGCTGAAACAAAATGTGCTCATGCTTGTGATGTTTTGAATCTCCGGCCTTTTTCTTCCAGTGACCGGTGAGGACTTCAGGCAGAGAACGCTACTTTCTTTACCATGCCTGTCTTGATTGAACACAATGTGGTTTTGCAAACTCTTGTGGAAAGATTGAATGCATGTCCCTGAAAAAAGGCTTCCTTTTGATGGGAGCATGTGTTGCTCTAAAAAATCTCTTTTTTGCGTTTCTTCTGCCTGCACAGAAGCGTGGACGACCTTAGAGTCCCTTTCACAGTCACAGACCCTGGCATTTGAACTTTTATTTTTTTCATCTTTGGTCCAGAGCAAAAAGCTTTCATTTGGTCTGAAAAAGGTAAAAGTTAGGGATTCTTGGATAACGCATGCATGGATAGTGTGACACAATATTTCTGTGTTGCCTTTAGAAAACAATAAAGTTTCACTGTAAAGGGAAGTTACTTTGCAGTGTTTTTAATTTTTTTCCTAAATCTAAGTTATAAAGATGGAAAAAATTGAAAAAAATGAATTTATATAATTAATTTAAATAAATAAAATGTTAACAATAATGTCACGTTTCTTTTTCAATATGGAATTGTAAGGTGTGCACAAGCATGATTAAGACAGTGACTTAATCTATATGAGGACAAATTTAAATGTAACATTTTCCTGTGTGTGAAAGGTTGTGACATAATCACAGTGATTTTTTTAAATGTTACAAAAACATACTGCGTGACTATCTGTTGTTTTGCTACCTTTTGGCTTGTGCAACCCAACTTTCGGCACGTGTTGTCTCTCGGCTGACTTACCGCAATGCACTTTGAAAAAGGGCAACCAGCCTGCACAACAATGTCTGTTCCTATGATCCAAAATGCTGCTCCACATCTCAATCCCTTATCGACAAAGTGTTAAAGTCAACATCACCTTCCTACCTGAACACCAACTCGTTCACCTAGATCCTTCCCACACAAAAAAGTTTTGCCAGCAAAGCTAAACCCTTAACCTTGATGATCACATGACATTGAAACAAAACAACTCTGCACACACAACACTATTGCTTCCAATTTTTAGAGAAATGCCTTGAACTGTAAAATCCTTTCTTTTCTAGCTTTGTGGCTGACACATTTTTCTTACTGTGCTTAACCTAAAATCTCTGGACTGACTTACTTTTAAGGGAATTAATTTAATAGTGGCTTTGAACAAAAACATCTAAACAACTGAATGCAAATTTGTATCCTACCTTATAGATGATCAACACAAAAAGGACAAGTAGCGGCTCCAACTGTGGAACACAGATGTACACATTCAGTGTTGCATTAGAATCATCTCATGTTTAAATCATTTGATCAAACGTATATGGATAAAAATAGTCAACCTTAAAAATGTGACTTCAAACCGTTCATGTGCGTCAGCGCTGCTTCCTACCACGTATGATCCACTGCGTATGTCATCGCTATACCTTCTCCTCAAAGCATCCAGTTTGGAGGACACATTTTGTTTAACCCAAAGAAAACTAAATTTAATAAAAATATTCAATAAAATATACCATTGCTTTTGAAGTGTGGTAGTAAAAAGCCAAAACATGAAAACATGCCCGATCAGGTTCAAATGATTTCAGTGACTACAGGTGAATAAGGATACATTGAATTACAGTTGATAGAAGCTACTCAGTCTTAAAGGTATAAAGTGGAAGGAAACATATTTTCATGTCGACTTAAAACTCTTCTTTTTTCAGCTTTAGTGTGTGTATTTTGCACTCACTCCGGTTTATAAACCTGTTTTCATCTTAGAAATACGAATTTTCCAGCAAGACATGTCAACCGAAGGATGTTAGAGTGCCCAAATGTACGGTTTGTAGTGTAACTCTTATTATATTTGTTAGATAATAGACATTTACAAAGAAAAACCAATCTGAGATCTTAACATGTGGATACAGAGTAAAGCATGAGATCAAAGGTCCACGTGTGCAATACCAAGGCTTTACTCTACCAATTTAGATTATCTCTTTTTGCTTACCCGTGCACGCAGGAAAGTCAAAGTGCTGGGTCAGCTGAGAAGGACCCCTGTGAGACTGTCAGACTTTTATTGTGAAACTCAAGGATGCTTTGATGGAATGAATTCATCTCGGCGTAAACCCAGCTGAATGAGCAGTCGTCTCACCTGCTGCTCTCTGATGTTTGTGCATGCATCTGTGTAAACACACATGGAAGTTATGCATCTGCTGTGTGCTGATGTACTTAGGCAATGTGAGAGAAGTCAACAGTGACAACATCAAAAATGAACTGAAGTTTTTTTCTTCACGGCTGTGGAAGCATCGCAATAACAAAAAAAAGGCAAACTGAACAGAATATACCATCTCCCAGTCTCCAAGTTAAAGGCCTACTCTGATGAAAATTTAGTTTTTGGTGTTTTTAACATGTTCTTGTGCTCATCAGGAGCCCCCAACCTTCTGGACGTGGACTGGACTGGTACCCTAAAAAATGAGGTGTAATTTGTCTACACAGACAGAATGTTGACAGTTAATGGGTTCATTTAGCGGTCAAATTTGATCAAGAAATGTGGACAAAAACACCAGATGAACATCTCAGGATTTATTGAAATGATGAGAACACTGTATTATATTCTTATTAGCACTGGCTGTTAACAATTTTGTTCTTTGTGTAGCATCATCAATCTTTGTATCAAAAATCCTCTTTGCTTTCATGTGATCCATTTTCCTGGAAACACACACACCTTTCTGTCTTTGCTCAAAAATCCATGTTTAAACCAGTTCTAATTCGTTGCTCGCTTTCACCTCCACCAGGAAATAGTCTGCTCCCTTTCTTTAGCGTCTTCCCAATATCACCCATCTGCTTGCGCCATTCTCAGATATTTTAGGATCCACCTTAAATGCCGTGCCGATTCCTCACATTATCGTTCTTTGGCGTATGCCACTATACAAAATCATAAAATCCAATGAGCGTTTCTCTGCCATCACTACACCGGATGAAAACACAAGTAGTACAAACACCAGCCGTCTGCACGACTGTGCGTGAGCTCGTGGAGCTTCCTGATCATCGCTAGCTTCCGGAAGCTAACAAACACCGCTAGAGAAAGCTGGTGTTTGTTTTAGCCTGGCAGCACAGACTCCCTCTGAAAGGGGCTGTTCTCAATTTAGTTCTCAATTTACTTTTCTGGATATGGGAGGTGCTGTTACTGAGAGCACAGGTTTTTAGAGGAATATTCAGAAATGTGTGATCAAATTACTGTTTTGGGGTTGTTTATAATAAGGAATGAACATTATTTTACACAAAAGCTCATAAAGTTGATTTTGCATGGTATATAGGCCCTTTAAACTGCATTGTTTGGCTGCCCAGTCTTTCCTCTATTTTTCTGCCTGAAGAAAAATCACATTGTATTTTTTTCTCCTTTTTTCAGGTAGGTTTGAATAAGATGCTACATTTCTTTAGGTTAGTCTTTTATGTCGCTGCCTATGAGCCAGCGCCGCGACAGGATGTGAACGCTGTGGTTGCGGGGAGTTACTAACAGCTTGTACATTCTGTATGCTTGGATACCTTTCCCTCTGTCCTCCGTCTCTCCCCTCATTTCTACTACACAGACATCAAATAGTCAGCCATTAATGTTTTTCAATCACTCTCTGATGATGTGTCGGTGGTGGGGGTGTGGTTGTTGCTTGTGTCTGGGTGGGAGGCATCAGAACAGACTCAGCGCTACTGTCACAGCTGCAGGTAAATTGGTAATTAGCAGCCTTGTCTATTTATCTCCCCTGTAGTGAAGCTACAGAATCTCCTGGTGATTATATACACCGTCGGTTTGCACTCTGAGCTTCCAGTCTTGATTTGTTGCATAGCGGCCTGCCAGTTGTTTTAATTAATTTCAAATCACAGTTTAGTCATGTTAAAGATTCACCTGTGTGTGTTACTGCTCAAGGTGCTTTTCATTTATGTCCCTTCACATCTCTGTCCTTGGATGACCCCCGCAAATTGGGCCGGCTGCCGTAAATGACATCTCAGTTGGCTTAATTCTGTTCAGAGGAGGAAGAGCACAGAAGCTCAAGGGAAGAAAATTAACCGTTTGCGATTCTGGTCGACACATTTATCCATTCAGTCTAATGCATATTCTCACTTTTATTGTATTAGTGATGTTATTTTCTACTTTCCCTTTTATTGAACTCATGCAGTGTGAGTAATATATTTATTTTTAATGGATGAAGCTAAACTTAATGAACTATTCTTTGCAAATGTGTGCTCTTAATGTGACAGCAGATAGATAAAAGTTACCAAACACTGTGGCACTGCAGCAAAATGGGCTGTTTGTCTCAAAAAGAGGAATTCTTTTGGAATCTTGACTACTTATTTACTCAAACTTGAGTGACTTAAGTTGTTTTTACTGTGAGTACTGTGGTAAAATATTAAGTAGAGCATAAACTCTTAATTACCCCTCATTAATGTTAGTTTTTTGTAATGGAACAAAAAAAAACATATAACTCAGAGTCTAAATGCATTAGAAACATGCTCATGCTTCAGGCATTTGGAGGGTACATAGCAGCTGAACTCTGTTCATTTAATGTTCTTAATTAATTGGCCCTCTGTAACAGCAGGCAGTTGGTGAGTCTTCAGTATTTAGGTGTGGGGAACCTAAAAGGAAAGACATCAGTAATGATCTCAAAGAAAAAAGAGGCATCTGTTGCTCGCTATCAATCTGTGAGGGTCATGAGGGCGCTTCAATAAGAATTTAGACTTCATCGTTTTATGGGGAGAACGATTATTCATAAGAGGAAAACATTCAAGGCTGTTGCCAATCTTCCCAGGCAGAGATGTGTTTTTTGGTTTCGGGCATGAGCTCTGCTTGATTTATTTTTAATGTTGAGAATTCACTCTTCTGGGATGCTCGTTCTAAGCAGCTGCTTTGCTCATCTCTTTGCCCTTCTCCTGGATTTTGCAAAGTGAACCTGCCGTGACCGCTGCCTTTTGCAAGAAAAGTCACAAAACTTCTGGCTCTTGGCTGGCATTGAGCAGCTCTTTCAGTGAAATGACACATACCAAAGGTAGCTTTTTCCTCTGATGCTATTCTACTCGCTAGTGTTGATGGAGAATCTTTAATTAGGTTCACAGCTCTGCAAAGTCAGAGGGACACTTTTCAAAAAATGCCTTTGGTGCACTGGGTGAAAAGTCCTCCTGGTCATAGTGAACATAATTCAGAAAAGAAAGAAGCAAAAAAAATTGGCTTGTGACAACTTTTAAGCTGTTATCTAAAAAATACAGCTTTGAATTTTATATTAAGTTCATAGTTGGTAAAGCAGTCGATTATTAAACTCCTGAAAACTGCAGAAAATTTAAGGTAAACTAAAAAGTTTAAATCAAATTCTACATACCCATTACCCATATTCAGTTGACGAAAGGTGCACATGATAATTTAAGGCACACAGAAATACACTGTAATACGATTACATTATAAAAAAATACTTGTAATGGTTTGTCCTGATGATTAACAGTTTTTACAAATTAATTGAAAAATAAATATAATATTTCTAAGATGTTTATGCTTTTTCAAAACTGTAAAAACTTTTTTTTCATTGTGAGATGTAAGGTTTGTTGATCAATCAATCAGTCAATGAGTTACTCATATTGACGCATGGTTTAGGACCCCTCCGTGTCACTTTTTCATGTTTTAGATGTCCCCAAATTGCCATTTTTTGACGTCCTGGCTGTTCATTTTAAATCAGGAGCCTTGTTATTTTGTCAGACCCGGTACAGGCTGCGGACTGAACCTCCGGACGCGGCCATTACCGGTACCTTAATCTGGTACCCGAACCTGGTACCCGAACCTGGTACCCTATCCTAGCCTGGTCCACGTCTGGTTCCTCGTCCAGCTCTGGTACCACATCTGGAACTGCTACACATCTAGTACCGGTACTGATCCGCGTCTGATACCGGTCAGTAATTGACCTTTGAGTTGTGGGTGGGACAACTGGCGCAGGGCAACTTGGTGTCCTATTCCCAAGCCTGTTGCAGAGTTTACATCACTGATACCCTCTTTTTCAAAAAGCATCTTTTGCCTGTTCCTCTTTCACAACAATATGAACAAAGAAATATTCAGAAATTTATTTTTTATTCTTGATTTTCCTAATACATGTACTCTGTCATTAGAAAGACACCAAAAGAAAATGTTAAAAACACTATTTACATTAGAGTGGGTCTTTCATCAATGCTTTATGTAAAATATCATATCATAAACTATTGCCCGATGGAATAAGATAGCAAAATAACAATTTCCAGTTTACATATTGTTCCTTGGTTTAGCAGAGCTTCTCCACACAGTGATGACTCGCTCTGCTTTTTTGCTAATCTTGCTTTTGTGTCTTCTCAACTGAAGAGCAAGAGCATGACATAGGAGAAAAATTGCAAGTTATCAGGTCATCATGACACAGAGCCTGAAATTCATGGGCTTTCTAAAAGTGGAATACCAATCGTTAGAAAGTAAGAAGACACCAATGCACCAAGAAAAATGGGTCCAAATGTGATAAATTTACTTCTGCTTTGTCAATATTCCAATCCATTCTTCCTCTAAGACAATTGACTGCCATTCCATTTAATCCGAACAGACTGTATGATTTAGACAAATATGCTACATTAGGTACATCTTTTTAAAGTAGATGTAGCATTAATGTAGCCAATGTACAGCATGTATATGCTGGATAAAAGATGTTGTAAGGATTTGGAGGAATATTATTCCAAAATAGGGAGACGCCATGACCAGTACAATCCAAATGCTGAGTAAAAGAAGCCTACTACAGTCTTTGATTTGACTTAAATAAAGATGCAGTGAACTGTGTAGTCCAAACAGAAGACATGATTTTCTCCCACAATTCTTTGAGGCCACACCATTTAGAGTTAACTAGAGAGCACAGCATGTAAGTTTCTTTTTGCAAAGACCATTTTTCCCGAACTGGGGCAGTCTTTAGTACCTCTAAATATGCAGTAGCTTGATACGATACAACATTTTAAATATATAGATAACATGACTAAGTATTTCCTTTTGTGTTGCAGCAAAACATCTTGTACGTGTACTAGACTGACCAAAGATTCAAAGAATTGCTCCTTTTAGTCGATTTTTACTGCTCTGCCACTGGAATAAAGAGACAACATGCATATGTCTTTTCATCATATTTGGTACCCTATTGACTGTTTTGTCAAGCTCTCCAATAACAAATGCCTCCTTTTCATACATTTTTAATGATTTTTTTCCCATTCCATCTTAATATAACCTTGTCGAGTAGATAAACATTAAGAGTCCTGATGACCAGTTG
>NC_050514.1:13222748-13224817 GCF_002922805.2 Oryzias melastigma
TGCAAAGACCATTTTTCTCAAACTGGGGCAGTCTTTAGTACCTCTAAATATGCAGTAGCTTGATACGATACAACATTTTAAATATATAGATAACATGACTAAGTATTTCCTTTTGTGTTGCAGCAAAACATCTTGTACGTGTACTAGACTGACCAAAGATTCAAAGAATTGCTCCTTTTAGTCGATTTTTACTGCTCTGCCACTGGAATAAAGAGACAACATGCATATGTCTTTTCATCATATTTGGTACCCTATTGACTGTTTTGTCAAGCTCTCCAATAACAAATGCCTCCTTTTCATACATTTTTAATGATTTTTTTCCCATTCCATCTTAATATAACCTTGTCGAGTAGATAAACATTAAGAGTCCTGATGACCAGTTGGAGACGACTGCATTTTTGTAAAAAAAAAAAAAAAAAAAAGATTACTGTCTGAACACAGACTAATTATACAATGAATGAACGCTTGTAATAGTTGTGACATGACACATCTGTTTGTAAACTGATGTTTTAGGACCACTGCCAACTGGTCATCAGTGGTGTCTGACCATAGAACTTCCGCATTAGCTGGCATCTCTGCCAGCTGGACACAATATTGTTCTTACTCTCACTCTGAAATGGCAAAATAAAGGATAAGACAGTGACCTGTGACGTATTAGACAAACACATCTTTGTGTTACAAACTGAACTGTTGATATCTGCTTTGGAACCATGTTTGAAAAAGTCAGAGCATGCATTAGAGCTCGTACTGCCTTCTTAAAAGCAGGGCTCTGCAAGGTGTCATTTTCATCATGTTTAGTTGTAATGCTAGCTGGACGTTATCGCCTCGAACGATCTTCAACAAATCATTGCATGGCTCATCGTTTGTTATTTCACAGCTTTGTGGACTGAACACGTGACAAAATATTTTATTTCTGTGAATCTCTGTTTTCTTGATGGAGAAAGCTATACATTTGAAACATTTGAAGCTACGTTCACATTGGAGGTGGGACAAAATATCGGTATGGCAAACTATTGCGATATTTCAACTAATGAACAATTCTGGTCCTCTCTTTCCCTGAATCTTTTTTATTTTGGGAAAAAAAAAGTAGTGAGCATAGTGTCCAAATAACTTTTAGAAACCAGGGCACTATAAAGTCCTGCAATATATAGTTTTTTAGTGGTTAGGGATTAGGGCGGGAATTCGGGAATAGCCATAGCATTGGTACTGGCAGTCCAGCATGAACACCATGGGCTAAATGTATTCAAGAAGGCATGTCAGATGCGTGGTGTGAACGTAGCTTGAAATAGAACTTCTATATATCATGGATGGGATGTTTATAGCATTTAGGTGTGCTTTGTATGCACAAACCTCATTAAAACACTAACATATGTATGAGGAGTTTACAAAAATACGATTTGTTCATCAATGCATTTATTAATGACATTAACTCGTTCTAGATGAAAGCATGGAAACTGAGCCAGCACCCTTCTGATTTTAAGTTTATGATATGAATTGGCGGACAGCTCATCATTACTTAAGTTCATATTATTACAGAGACCATACAGAGACATAGACCATCAGCATCTGCGAGTGATAAGGGGAAACCAAAGATGTGACAATATAATAATGAATAAAACAAAACAATTTAAATCATTTTTATCAAACTTCACAATGAAAATGTGAACACTTCATTCTTAGTTTGATGAACAGGGTTAATTCTTCGATTACAATCCCTTCAAGACCCATGGCACACTCTGCATAATTACTCCCCCTCCCTAACTATTGATGTTCACGGTGCTTCTCCTCCCAGAAGCCACTCAGGAAGTAACCTGAACAACTTCTCCCACTGCTCAAGCCCCCACTCTTCACCCTAATATTGCCTATCCAGAAAATATTAAATGACTGCAAAAAAAAAAAAAAATCCCTGTTTATTAACATTAGTTCACACTGACAATTGATTTGCAGCTGGAAATTAGTACAAATAAATGTGATTCCTACCAATGGGATGAGGGTGAACAAATGTTACAGATATGGTATGTGATGAAATGCAATGCTTAAATGAAATGACTGCCTATAATGAACTTCAA
>NC_050514.1:13224915-13232239 GCF_002922805.2 Oryzias melastigma
GCGGGTCCACTGAGGTGAGAGGTGGGGCGGACATGACAGAAATTAGTACAAATAAATGTGATTCCTACCAATGGAATGAGGGTGAACAAATGTTACAGATATGGTATGTGATGAAATACAATGCTTAAATGAAATGACTGCCTATAATGAACTTCAATGCTAAAATCAATGTTTGAAACAAGAGTCCTTTCTGCTGAGTCCTGTCTCCTTTTCATCAAAATGCTTTACATTCCTGGTCATTTGGAAAGTGTTAGATTTACAAATAAAAGTCATTTAAGTTCTTTTGAGTAGAAAAATAGTGAAAATGTAAAAAAAAAAAGAAAAAAATTACAAAAAGCTTGTTACAATATTTAGATTTTGTTTGGAACTTATTTCAAACAGTTCAGTAAGTGTTGCTTAAAAAATGGATTGTTCAGAGGTTAGCTATTGCGTGATTGTGTCTCTAAAGATCCCAACATTCTAGTTTCTTTTCCCATGCAGAGTGGTAGAAAAGCACACTATACGCGAGATTAAATCAAACCAAGAGTGATTTCATTTTCCTCGAACACAGAATTAGAAATGGTGACAGATGTACATTTTTTTTGCGACAGTTTAGATTCAAATCCCCTTCCTTGAAACACAAATCTCACTGTATATTCTCAGTATTGCATAAAGTCAGTGTACTAAGTAAGCTGGATGGTCTTATTTGGTTGAATGTGTCTTATGAGCCTCTCACAAGCTTTACAAAGATAGGACAGAAAGCTTGACAGATGGCAAGTTTTCTTTTTTTGTATCAGCATGCACTGATTTTCACCATTCACAGAGAGCAAAAAGATAAAACGGAACGAATTTGTTGCTAATCAAGCAAAGTAAAAAAAAAAGTTAAAAAGTGTACTTTGGAAAATTAAAGTAAATGTGTCAAATTTGATTCCTTGATTAAATAAAAGTGCATCCTGCATCAGTTTCAAATAAACAAGCGGATATGTTGTCATTTCTTGCACATTTCACAGCCTCAAACAGCCTGAAATTCCTTCCAGGATGCTGCATTGGAGCAAGCCTTTAATAGAAATCAAAAATCAATATGGTTATTTTGGGAAGGCCCTCCATCGTGAGATCGGCCCAAAGGCACGCAGCGCCAAACAGCTTGCTGAATCAAATGCCTCGGATCAATTAGTTTGTAAATTATGCATTATACCCTGGTGGAGTACAACTTTGCAAACGCTTTTGTGCCTCGGATGCCTGCCTTAATGTGAATTTTTGTTCAAGCAAGCACTCGTTTTTCTTAAGACTGCTACAAAGCAGATCGTGTTGAGATTTTGAAACCTTTAGTAATTCCAAGTTAGCTGCAGCTCATGATTTATGATATCCCTTTCTAATACCAACACAAGCATAGATGTATGTCATATAAGGCTTTTGAGATCACTCAAAATTTGTCATATAACTAGAAAAAAAAGACGTGGCTCTGGCTCAGTAGCACAAGAATGTTCTGCACATTAGTTCAAACAATGAAGATGCCGTTTATAATTAAAGCTCAAGTGGTTCTCCTTCATCTATTTGTTCAGACACGGCTGTTCATTTCTTCTTCACTTTAATGCTTGTCCAAGTTTTACTTTTGAAATAGTCCCTACAAAATAGGTTAGCTGCCACAATTACAAAAGTTCTAATTAAAAGTAAAGTGAAAATATATTCATAATTGTCTTGCTGTCTTATCTGTTTCATGGCTGGTGTTACTTTAAATCAGGCGGAGAGGAAATAAGCATGAGAGCGAGTGAAAGAGAAGGAAGGAAAAAAAATCCTACAGTGTGATCTAATTATGTGTCTCCCATAAATGACACTGTACTCTGACATGTTCTCTGTCACAGCATCAATTAACCAGCTGGATCTTTACCTCTGCTTCAGAGAACACACACATGCACCCCCACCCCTACACACAAATGCATTACACACTCTCTACAAGGATGGAAACAAGTACTGTTTATATTGCTTCAACATTAAGCATACCTCTTATTGATCATAAGGAAAGTACACTCACCGGATACTTTATTTGAGCTCTTTTTGCTTTCAGAACTACCTTAATCCTTGGTGGCATAGATTCAACAAGGTACTGGAACCATTCCTCAGAGAGTTTGGTTCATATTGACTTGATAGCATCTCACAGTTGCTGCAGATTTGTCGACTGCCCATCCATGATGCTGATCTCCTGTTCCACCACATCCCAAAGGTGATATTTTGAGAAGTAGTGACTTTAGAGGTCATTTGAGTTCGGTGAACTCGTTACTATGCTCAAGAATCTGAGATGATTCCAGCTTTATGACATGGCATTTTGCTAGAAGTAGCTGTCAGAAGATAGTACACTGTGGTCATAAAGTGATGGGAATGGTCACCAACAACACTCAAGTAGGCTGTGGTGTTGTAATGATGCTCAACTGGTACTAAGGGGCCCAAAGTGTGTCAAGAAAATATGTAAGTATAAGCTGGTCTGCAGACTTCGGTTGTAACCAGTGTTATTTTAGATACTGTTGCCTTTCTATTAGATGGAATGGGTCTGATCCTTTTCCTCTGACCTCCGGCATTAACAAGGCACATTTTCCCTTTTTTCTGACCATTCTCTATAAACCCTAGCAATGGTTTTGCATGAAAATCTCAGCAGATCATCAGTTTCTGAAATACTCAGACCAGCCCGTCTGGCTCCAAAAACCAAAGTCACTTAAATCGCCTTTCGTCCCCATTCTGATGCGGTTTGAACAGCAATAGATCGTCTTGATCATGTCTACATACCTAAATACCTTGTGAGGACAAATTAGCATTAACGAGCAGTCAGACAGGTGTGCCCAATAAAGTGGGCGGAGAAGGTATAACCTGACATTTATGAATCAAGCAAATATAGGAAGTAAAAGTGTATTACTGTAGCATTCAGGAATCAAAAATGTTTTTAAGATAAAAGACTAATTCATATTTTCATTTGTACATATTGGACTTCTGATAGACTTTTTTTTTCTGAGCTTGTGACAAGGTTGAGTTAAAGTATACTATATATCAAAGCCTTTCTGATAATATTCACTTTAGCTGCTTCACAGTTGTCTGTGAAACCTCCCTAAGCCTGCAGAGTATCTCCACTTTATGAATCAAACTGGTCCGAATGCAATCCTCAGTTGACTGAGGTAGAAACCTACCCCATGGCTGCATTGGAAAATTCTGTTGATAAATGTTATGAGCAGAGACTGTAACAAGGGGAGCCTCTGGCAGAGTGTGGAGTAGTGCCCACCGTAACTGAATCCAACTTATATCCCAAAATGCAAAAAGAGCTTTGTCAGGATTTGAAGGGACGCTGCCCTAAATTTTCAAAACACACCGATATCAGTGAGGCATAAACTCTCCAGCGCTTTCCTGTATTCTCAAGAGGTTAAAGTGGTAGTCTACCATTTCATGACGAGGTTCTAAACTGAAATCTTACCTCGGAATCTGACATTCAACTATTCTTTTAACAACCTGATATAAGCTTTACCTGGAAGTAATCCCTCTGCAGTCAAAACACACCCTCTGGGCCCTTCTTTTAAAAGTAGGACAAACATTCCAGTTCACTAAGCCTGAGGTATTGTGTCTGAACTCAACATAAAGCTGCACAACAGTGTCAGTCATAAAAGCACAACATCCAGTGTGTCAAGAAACTCAGGAAAATCCAAGTCGACGGGTTAAGACCTAAGCCCATAGGTGAGTTTGGTGTTCAGACTTTGACTTTGTGATCCAGATGGACACAAAATGAGAGTAGGAGGAGCCGGAAAGGACAATAAAGATTCCATATGTTTAGAACATAAAGAAATTGGATTGATCTAAAACCTTCTTTTGTTATAATGATGTCATGAATTGTTTTTTTCCAGATCCAAGAAATAGGTATTACTTAAAAAAAAATACTTGGCACATTTTCTCTTCTTCCAACTCAACATAACACTTGAGATATTTCAGAAGCAGAGGCTCATATTGCACATAGCACATGAGAAGTGTTGAGCGTAAAGGGATTGCATTTTGCATTGTCTGTGACTGTGATCAGCTGTCTGTAAAAGACATTACCCCATCTACTTCAAAGGCAGAAGACTCGCAGCCACACATTCCAGAGAAGATTGTCTTGCCACCAATGTTGATAATGAGCAACAGCTTTTTCTGATAGCTTTGAATTCTGGCCCAATTTCCAGTTTTATCTGTGGAGCATATTACAGCTTTTCAATCAAATTGAGGGCGATGCTTTCTAATAGAAAACCTCCAAATGGACTCTGTCCTTTTATTTAGCTCAAAAAGAACTGAAGACTGTCTTTATGGAATGATTTCATTATGTGATGATATCATCCTTGGCCTTTGCACAAAAACATTAAGATGAGATTCACACAAGTCATATTTAACATTATCTCACTTTAGGCTTTATGAAATAAGTTTGTCATTGTCAATAAATGAAATTATCTCTTTTTTTCTTTTTACAGACTATTTAAATGTTTTAAAATATCTTTTAAATAAACAAGTCACCAGAAAATCCATCACTATTAATTAGTAACTGTGAATATATGTTTTTAAAAACCTTATTACAGGCTCTGTTGCGGTGTGGTTAATACCACTGGCTCATAAAAGGAAGGTCCTTTTTGAAATCTTGGCTGGGGCTTTTTTTCGAAGTAGAATTTGCAGTCTCTCCCCATTCGAAAGTCGATTTTCTCTTCTTATTCTGTCTTCTCCCTGCAGTTCAAAAACATGCATGTTAGGTTAATTGGTGATTCCAAATTGCCCTTAGGAGAAAGTGAGTGTGAGGTTGTCTGTGTGCGGCCTTGTGATGGACTAGCAATCTGTCCAGGGTGTACTCTGCCTCTTGCCCTATTAGCCTTAGAATAGACTCCATCTGTGATCACAAATAAGAAGAAACACGAGTAAAAGTTGGTGTTTTTCAAAAGCTTTACACAATTCTACATGAAAACACAGAAAGTATTAGTCAGAGGATACAAAGAAACAAGAAACACGTGTCAGCCAACACGCTCATTCACAGAGGGCAAAATGTTTGGAGTTCCACTTAAGTATAAAAAAGTTTGGTATTTAAAACCATCCGAGGGATGTAAAGCCAGAGCTTCTTGGTTAATAAGCAGACGACGGTTCAGTGTACATGAAAGTCAAATCTATTATTAAAACTTTCAAAGGAACCACAAATAACTGACCTCAACAGAATTATCCTGTGAAGGAAAATAAATGGCATGGAAGATGGATCTTCATAATGCAATTTATTCATTGACCCTACAATATTTAACAAGAGTAACAAAGCAAGAATAAAAGATGTAAAAAATTTGAGCTACGGATTATAGTTTGATGTTTGTAAAGCGCTACATTCTAGGAAGGAATAAAACACAATGCTGGATGAACCTTGTTGATGCTCTTTGTTTACCCTGCTAGCATTTTTCTTTATTGATTTTGTTGGCAAACAAAATGCAGTCACGTGGGCATGACTCTCACAAAGCAGCTAAAGAAGTCATTTAACTGGAATTGTTGTTGAACAACATCAAGCCATTCCAAACCACACTGATCTGACCTGACCTGAACCGTGCTGCTAAATAAAACACATGCCAAAGAAGAAACAATCTCACTAAAGAACAAAACAACTCAAGACACATAATGGATTGAGAGTGCACCTACTGATGATTGACAATCTTCTTTCACTACGAATGTAGAATTATTTCAATTAGTCATAAAATGTACAAGACATGTTCAACCAAGTGCAAAACAGTTTCTAGATATTTTATTTTATTTTTATTTTATTTTTTGACATTTTTTTTGTCTTTTTTCACACTTGTAAGTTATTACAGATTTTTCTTGGAAATTGAATTATATTTTGACAACATCTTTAAAAGTGATACAAAATTTTTACTTTTAATATATAAAAAAGTGAATGCTTTTCTGACCAACTTCCTGGAAAAATCAAGGTTGGAGTAAAATATTCCTTTGTGTGTTTATTTCTGGTTTTATCACCAATGATTTCAAGATCATCATTTTCTAATTGCTTTTTTTTCTCTCATAATGACCTATTGCAGAAGAATGACTTTGTCTGTGAATTAATGAAAGGGGTTGGGGTTGAAATGCCTGCATGACACACTCATTCATAGCGGTTTCCTCCTCAACTTGATTGGTTAGAAAGCCCAGAAGTTGGCCATTCCTCAGAATGGCAGAGCACAAAAGGTGATCAAACATACAGTAGACCAGGTGTGATAAACTCAATCACACAAGGGACCAATATCCAAAACACTTTAGGTCACGGGCCAAACAGGATAAACATTTATTGAACACACTAAAACTACATTTTTAAAACTGTAAATGTTTAACATTACTATGAATAAAAAAATAAATAAATAACATTCAGGAATAAACATTTCATAATTTTTCTAGATCTTTATCTCCTTTAAAGGTATTCCACCTCCTTAGTAAAATGTCTACTTTTGTTCTTTTTAAGAGCCGCTTTAACATTGTACTCTCAACCATATACTGTTGTTAGAGCTGCTGTCCCTGTTATGATTTTTTAAATATTTTTAACCATCTGAACCTGTACTCATATCTGATGGGGTGAAACTTCATTTTGAGCCTATCTCTCTGTAATTGATAGAATGTAACAACGGGCTATCTGGCTGGTCATGCAAAAGCGAAAGCTCTTTTTCAAAACATGTTTCTCATAAAAAAAAAATATAAAAAAAAAAAAAATAATTATTGCATTAACCAACACATATCTTGAATGAGTGGGAAAAAAAATGTTCTCTTTGAACTTAAAGGGAATATTTCTATTAAACAACATAAGTTATAATTGTAAAATATGACATGGGTCAGTTTCCTATGATGGAAGCTAAAAATAGACATTTACAGACATGTGTTTTTTTCTTTACAAAGTCTTTATTAGCATTTGTGTAAACAATATTTTTGTTTTTTGACATTGTGTTGATTATTTTTCTTTCTTTCCATTATGTATTGCTCTTAACTCATTGATCCATTTTTATATATTTTTTAAGTTAGAGTCAATTTTACACTGAAAAAGTTTCTTCAGCCAGTGACTGTCTGTTTAGACCTAATTAGAGCCAAAATGCAAATTCAACGGGAAAAAAAATCATTTTAAATATCATCAAAAGTCGCTACACATCTTTAAACTCTGAAATGTTAAAACATATGATTAAAAAATAACTAAAGAAAGTGAAAAAAAATCAAAGATTAGATCCAGTTCTCAGCATAATTGGAGTAAGGTTCCCAGTACACATGATGGATATCTGAAGAAGCTTTCGGAACAGATTTACATCAGGGACTCTGTGATAAATGAGGCTTTCACTGAAGTGGTGGAAGG
>NC_050514.1:13233412-13244294 GCF_002922805.2 Oryzias melastigma
GACTCTGTGATAAATGAGGCTTTCACTGAAGTGGTGGAAGGACTCAGTGAAACAATTGACAGCCCAAAGAGTCAGCTGTCAACATCCAGAACAAATATTGTTCCCTTTACTGGACATAAAAAAAGGAAATCATAAAAGAAGTGTCACCAGTATTAATTGCACTTGTTTAATAAGATAAGATTATTCGTCCCACAATGGAGAAATTCCAATTTTGTATTGAACTGGTTATCTGTATAAAATACAACAGTCTACACCCTTAAACAGCCAGACTGCAACTTCTCCACCATGGTAAAGGCCAAAGAGCTGTCGAAAGACACCAAGGGGTAGGATTATAGACCTAAATAAGACTGGGATGAACTAGCTGGTTATTGCAACCAGAGAAGAGATGAACTGTTGGAGCAATTAATAGAAAATGGAAGAAATATAAGATCATTGGCAATCTCCTATTACCGGGAACACCATGCAAAATCTCACTTGGTGGAACACAAATGCTCTTGAGAACAATGAATAAACAGTTCAGAACAACATGAGCGAGAGAAATAATAAAGGATCTAAAGAGGGTAGGGACCACAGTACCACATGTAGCTATTCTCAACACATTCAAATGTCCCCTTGCTCAAACCAGCACATGTCCAGGTCTGTCTAAAGTTTTCCAGAGATCTTCTTGATGATCCAGAGGAGGACTGGGAGAATGTCACAAGGTCAGATCAGACAAAAATGGAAGTCTCTTGTGTAATCACCATTCGCTGTCTATGGAAAGGGAAGAATGTTGAGTTCTATATCAAGAACGCCACACACATTGTGAGAAATGGGGGTGGTAACATCATACTTTTCTGCAAGGGCGACACAAAAACTAACAACAGATCAGACTTGGGTCAAAAACCTCGACAGCATCAAGAATGTAATGCGACTGGTTCTTCCAGCATGGCAATGACCCCAAACTCATCTCCTCTGCAACAAAGAATTGACTTTGTAAAACACATCTGGAGTGACCTAGTCAGTCTTCAGACCTTAATCCAATAGAGAATCTGTGGAGGGACACAACAACTCTCAAGAAGACCTGTATGAAAGAATGGACCAAAATAGCAGCTTCATTGTGTGCAAACCTGTTGAAGACCTACAGGAAACAATGGACATCTGCCATTTTCAACCAGTTACATTGCAAAGATCTAATGTCAACTAATACTCTTGACCAGAAAATGTATTTTCTGCATCATTGTACAAATAAATTCTTAAAATAAATCATAAAATGTGATTTCTTGGATGTTTTCTTGGAATATATTGTCTATCACAGGTGACGTGTATCTATAATAAAAAATGCAAATCTATTTTTTTTTCAGTGAGACAACTTGTAGATGTAATGACTGACAATACTTTTTTGCCGACATGTTATGGCAATGATTTGCAGTTATAAATGAACAAGTAGAAACTGTGCAAACGTTTGTTGAGAATTTCTGTTGTGAACAGCGAAGAATAGAGATTTTTTGGGGGGAAAGAAACTGAGTTTCCCCCTCAATTCTCGATAGGAATGCAGTTAGGGTGAATAAAACAAACCATTGGTCTCAGAGACGAGTAGCTTGTGTGTCTTTAGCAAGTTTTTCCTCTAAAGTGCCTGGTTGTCTTCACCTACAGGTAATCGTGTTTTCTTCTATGCAAGTAATCCATTTTCCTGTTCCTAGTTTTTGTTTTCCTCCTACCTTTGACTTTGAGCCTTTGATGTCACAGTTTAAAAACACTTTTCAGGGACTGTGCAAATTCTGATTGTCGTGGTTCCTCCAAGGAACAAAGAAAACACAGAGTGAGACTTTGAGTCAAAGTCAGGTCTTTTTGCATTTGCTGCTGAAGTAAATATGTTAAAACAAATGGGGAGAAAAAATACACAAAAACAAGTGGAGACAAATGGCACTTCAATGGGCCAGGAAAACTACAAAGATGTGAGAGGACTGATAAAGAACAGAGGTATCAAGAACTATAGGGAAGCCTGTTTATTTATGCCTCTGATCTCATGCATGAGGCTGGTTTGTGCATTATGTCAGCACGTATTTCAGTTTGGAAGGCAAAAAAAACGCATCATGCAGAAAAAAAATTGGGAAAATAGTGTGCATAGGCTGTTTGTTGTGATGTGTGCACAAATTTTCCTCGTCATTAAAGGCCTGCTTGCATGTGAAAAAACAATTCTTGTTGTGGCTAACAACTTCAGAGCTTGCTAGACCAAAGTATTACTTTGTTAAACTCCAAGTGTATCTTATTTGGCTAAAGTACTTTTTAGGCAACTCTGATATTCTGGAACCCAAGAGTTTGATTTTCATTAGAAACTATTTCCCTTGGGGTTGCAATGTTTAGAAAATGAAAGCCAGAGGCTACACTGCTGGTCCAGGCAGAGGCTCTCAGAGCCCAATTTAGAGGTAATTGGACAACATTTTTGACAGAAAGCGTACAGCTACAAATTATTTTCCTTCTTTGACTGTGATTGCTTTGTTTATGGTTTTACCACTCTTTATTAATAATGCAATTTATGTATATAGTTTTTGGTTTATGTGTTGGGTTGATAAAACTGTTGAGGAAACAATTTATCTGCTCACTAAATTAGTTTCTAAAAAAAAGTTTTATGAACTTTTTTTTATCACAGACTGCTAAGTATTATGCCCTTGGCTCCTGTAAAGAGATCAACATTTTTGTGAGTGTACTTTTGTTTTTATGTAAAGTAGATAGGTTTTTGTGTTAGATTTTGACTCCAGTTTGCACATGTGCTTGTAGTTTTACTCCTTTTGCATTTTACCGTACAGTTTTTATTGCATGAAAAGTGTTAGATAAATAAATTATGACTCTTTAAATATCTTGTAAATGTAATTTTCTGTCAAAATAAACAGCTATAGGGAGTTTTTATTGCAGTGGAAGAGATACTTTGTTTTCTTCTCTCTGTGACTCATCTTTTCTCTCTTCATCCTTGTATTTTTTTTTCTTTTACCTTTCAACCCTTATCTATTTTTTCTTATTTCTGTCTACTTCTTTCTCATTTTATCTTTCAATGATGGCTTGCTGAATATGCACTGAATTCAGCAGCGTTCCTTTATCTGTATAAAAGCACATTTTCTTAAAGGTGGTAAAGGTGGCTGTTACAAGAAAGATACACATTATGGCTGCAGATCCATTTTTTTTTCAATCACAGTTTTATAAAAAGGGAGACCCAGTACAGCTATTACAGTCATTACAAGGCATTTTTTCACAGAGATTTCTGCAAAAACTGATAATCACCACATTTTCACTCGCCCGCCGCACATTTACACTGATCTTGTCGCGGCGCAAAATTTCCTCAAATTCCCTGCATTCACCCTGTATCTCTACAAGCATTTATCAGAAGAGGCCATCATCTCTTTCTGTCTCTCGTGTGCGACATGTATGATAGGCTGTAAAAATGGGATCGCAACAATAACAGATGATCGGATAAGAATGTTTTTTCGTCGTTTCAAAACTGTAACCAGTCGTGCATGATCTGCAGCACGTCCGCTCGTGGACTGTCCATGCGAATGTCATCAATGAGGAATATAGATGTTGATCCCCCTGGCGTGTTTTAGCCATGTATTTAAAGTATGCTGAGATTCTGTTTTCTTCCTGGTCAGTGAAAGATTTGAGACATGTTAGAAATCTGATGCTAAGAACAATGGATTGTCTCTTTCTGGAACCTTGATGCAGACAGTTTGTGTCCATTAGTTGTATTTTTTGTAGTATGTTTGTACTTGATGATTGTGGACTGCATTTTATTACCCTGCTGAGTGGAGCTAGTCTTCAGGAAAATGAATTTATTTACAGTGTATGTATTTTGTGTGCTGCTGTCAAAGGCTTTGCATAAATTGCAGCCACCGTGATGTTGTTGTTTTTTTTCCCCTTTATTTTCTTTTATAGGACATGCTCACACATGATGAGTGGACAATTGAACAACTGAAGTGATCAGGGAGACGGGGAAGAAGGTGAGTCATGGGGAAAGAGGTAAACAGACAATGAGACTTGATGGTGGATTGAAGCTTATGAGTGAAAAAGAGAAGGTTTTCTAAGAAAAAGTAGGACACGTTGAGAGAAGACAGTGATTGTGTTGGTAAAAGGATGCAGAGGTTGAAAGTTGAAGAGATTCATGGACATAGTCTTGTATGAGGGTTGTTAGTGTATGTAGGGATAGAGGATAGAGTTAGATGAAGACGGCAACCCCTAAGGGGAAAAGCCAAAAGACAAATATCAAAGGGATATTTTTGTTCCACATGCTAAAGTTGGTGAGGAAAACGGTATAAAGAAAGTGCTTAAAATAGTCCTGACATGTGTATAAAAATACTCCTGTTCTGAATCAATGGAAATTCTCCCAACAAGAGAAATCCTTTATTCTTTCTTTACATACTGTCAGATTCTTTCCCTGATTGTTAAAGATTACACAACTATTACTGTAAATAACAGTCTGGCTTTAGCTATAAGCATTTGTTTAGTTTTTGTTTAAATTGGTTCATACATTTTTTTTTACAACTTTCAATGGGGTTTCACTGAAAAAATCTTCATAATATTGTAACCTCATATTGGTATGTCCTTAAACCCATTTGCAAATCAAAACAAAAACATGTCTGTTCTTTATGACAGTATTTCTGCTACTTCTCGAGGCAGAACAAAAGCAAAACTCCTAAATAAACAAGGATGGACCTGCATTTGAAAAAGCAAAACATCTGAAACACGATAGAGAGCAAAAAGGTACCGCTAAGATAAACTGCAAACCTCGCTTCTAAATACTCCAAGGAGCAATTACCTGAAGCAGCTGTGGGTAGTAAGAACTGGAACATGGAGGAGCGAGAAGAAACGAACAACCAGAAGACAATCTGGACAGCAAATATAACTTCATTTAAATAACTCAAACAACGAAAACAAGAGTTAAAAGGCACAAATCTTCACATTCAGGTTAGTGGTACAGGCTGGTTGTGTAAGACGTTAGCAGCACAAATGACAATGATTGGCTCAAACTGAACACAAAAGCACTGTCTGAAGACACACAGTAATGGCAATTTAGATTGTATGTTAAGATTCTATAAACTAAGCTATATAAAACAAATGTTTTTAAAGAAAGTGTTTGTCTACATTGTCATGAGTTCTAGGTCCTCTCACAATCACACCTCCACTATAAAGCTGCATAGCTGCCCAAACCCAAGAGATACTAATGTGAGCTCCACTTGAAAGTATTTTACTAAGTTTGAAGAAAATCTGGAAGTATCAAACAGTGCAGTTGCTCAAATTTATCCCTCTAACTTTTAAAGTCTAAAAAAGAGCTTTTTTACAACCTGATGTCAAAACCTTTTCAACCTCTATCATCGCTTTATTTGCTATTCATGACAACTAGGAGTAGAGCTGAAAAGTAGTTGACCTCGGACGGTCGGATTGCAGGTTTGTTTTCTGCTCTGATACCAATGTGTTGAAGTGTTTTGCATGGCGGTTGTACCACTATCTGTTATTGAATGTGTGCATGAAGGTGAGAATAAGACTCTAAAACCTTTTGGGCCCAGCAGAAGGTAGAAAAGCTCCATTGCAGGTACATGACACAAACCATTGTATTGTTTTTTGTTGTTTTGATCTGATTGGCAGGTGGATTGGAGTCATCAAAATGCTCCATTTACGTTGAACTATTTGGCCGTTTTCAGAAGGCTGTTGGGCAAAGTAAACTCTAGTCAAAATGTCTGATCCCTTTTAAGCTTGATAGTTGACTAGTTCAGCATCTAGTTACAGCTGAACAGTGATGAGTCACTGTAGCTGCTTATATAATGCTGTGTAATTGTAATCCTTAATGTAAAATATCATTAAAATATCCTTAACTCTACAGGCAGTTCAACATTCGGTGACCCTCCGAGTAAAAAAAAAAGCTAACAAACACGCTGTCCTTTGTGAAAATGTGTTTTTTTATGTTCCATGTGAGGAGCAAATGATGCATTTTGTTGTTCGACTGTGCCCCCTTCTCTTCTCACTGCTTGTGACTGCTTCGCTGGCTTGTCTGCTGCGCCTTCACCCTATGTACTCAAGAGCACATCTCATTACTCCACAGCAAATCTCCAAAGAATGTTTTCAGGCCATCCATCATGAGAAGAAAGAGCACAGTCACAGGGCAGTTGGTGGAGCTGTCAAAAAAAAAAAAAAAAAAAACTATAGAAAAGGACGTCCAAATAAATGAACATGAATATTATTACTATATTACAGCTGCTGATTTTACTCAGCAGTTTCCCCTCCTAAAACTCTGACAGTGGAATTGCACACATCTATCAAAAAAAGAGCCCTCAGTGGCTTTCTATAAAGCACCACATGGTTACCTCTACACCAGCAATAAAGTCTGAACTCTGGTCTGAATCTGAACCCAGAGGGAAGTTATTACAGACCTGTTGGTATTTTGTATTTCAAGGGCACTAAACCGTGTGTGGGATCCAGACTAAACCACACACAGCCGCGTCACGCATCAAACGTGAAGCAGTTTATCACAGCGAGTAGTCGCTCCACTTTCCTTTTCAGCAGGACTTGTGAGATCACGTGTGTCGGAGTTTACACATGGCATTCAATTAAAATAATCAAGCAACTCTTCTCCTCCCTTTATTCTTTTTTTCTCTCCTTTTCCGTCCCAGAAAGCCTTGCACTCTGCCCAATTCAAGATTATTTTAATGTTACTGATTATTACCTTTGAATGTAGACTTTAAGAGCCTGTGATTGCATTAGCTGTGCACTGTTGAGAACTTTTTTGGAGAATTTCTAAGAAAAAAAAAACTTACAAGATGACTTCACACCTATAAAGAAGGGAGAAACTTAAGCTGCAAACATTTTTACTTTAAAGAACTAGTAAAATCTATGAGCTCAAGTCAAACATCTCATCCAAAGAAAAACACACCTGAGTCACATGGTAGAAGCGTGCCAATTATCTGATTTTACTGTGTATTTGTATCCATTTTCCATCTTAAATGTGTGCATTGTTGTTTGATTGGTTTGAGGACCAAATCATATTATAAAGTCATGCGTCTATATTGTGTTTTTGTCTATGCTTTATCCCTGATAACATTTGATATGGTTTCTTCTAAGGTCTATCCCCCCCTGGATTTCACAGAGGTGATGCCTTGAACCTAAAAAGCAGACCTTTCAAAAGACTTTAGAAAAAGGAATAAAGTTGTCTGGAAACAGAAGGCTAAAAAGCCACTATTTCCTTCAGTTAAATGTCACCCTTTACAGCATTTATTATACAGCATGGTGCTTTGAGGTTTTTTTCTTCTTCTTTTTTTAAAAAAGAAAATCTTAAGGCCATCTATTCTCTTTGCTGTGAAAGGCTGGTGCAGCTTATTGGAAACTTCCAATAACAGTGACAGAGCAGTGGTATGGTTACTATGGTAGTATTCAGTTCATCTGTGCACCTGCTGACATGAGACTGTTGAATGAATACAAATTTGTAGCACGTTAAATTAAGACTGTACCATGTCATTAAGGAATGTAGTTTTTGACTGGCCTTGCGTTGATTATCTCTGAAGAAACAACAGATTAGATTGTTAAAGGCTTCTCAACTAAATGGCTTCACTACTGATAGATGTTTTAACTAACAGAGTGTGTTTTTTGTCTCTATTTTAAGTACAGATATATGTTCGTCACCAAAGTCTAGAAATAAACTTTTGTTGCCCTGCAGTTATTTTTTATTCAAACAAAAACTAGGTATATGAAAAGAAAAATTCAAGGTCAAGAGATGTGCAATGTAACAATATTGTGACATGTTTTATATCAGTGATGTGTGCTTTGGTTTATTGTAGACTGACGTAAATGAAATTCCTCTGTTTAATCTGTTTCTTGTTCTATTTTGTGAAAAATCTGATGGATATGTTCAATCTAAACAGACATTTGACAGAAAAATCTTCTTTTTTTCCTTTTTCAACATTATTGTTCCTCTTCCTGAGAGCTGTGCTAAATGTGCTTATTTTATGATTGCACCATTTAACAACTTAATAACTTTTATAATAGATAATAGGTACTTTCTTTATTGAAAAGATGTTTTGTATTTCAAACACTGCTCATCGTGATATTTGGACAATTAAGTTGACATTTATATTACATTATTGAATTTGTAAGTCCAAAAGTAGTTTATCAGAGTCTCTTTTTCAAAAGGAAACTCTCTAATACCAAACAATATCTTAAAAATAAAAAATAAAACCATTAAATTAATATCAACGTCAGTGAGAAAGTTTGCGCTTTTTTTAGTATATATAACTTTTAACAAGTATCATTTGTCATGTTTATTAAAACATATCTAAAAATTGTTAGAATAGATTATTTTTTGGAGTTGACAGTTTAGTCAGTGTGGACATATCACAGTTTTATTAATGGGTTTTAACAAGTCAAAACAATGTTTTTGATGCTTTCAGATGTTAAGCTGTTTTTGTTTTTGCAGTCATTAATTCTCTTTTGGGAATCAGTTTTTCTGCCTACATTTTTTAAGAGTTTTAATCTCAAATGAATGCCGATTCAATTGTTGATTTTAGAATAAATTTCTGCTCATCAGAAGATCGCACGCTGGGTTCCCGTCCGGCTCTTGGGCAAGATGATGAACCTCTCACATCTCCTGGTGGTTTTAGGTTGGCGCCATTGTTAGGTAGCATCAGTGTGTGAATGAGTGGAGGAATAGGACTGTGTCTGCAAAGGGCTTTAGGCCTTCTAAGAAGGTAAGAGCTATATAAGTATACGCCATGCTGCTTTCATCTGTCAATGGTTGCAGAACATAAATCCATTCTCCAAATGTATTAACAAAAAGGCTAATACAAAGCAGAGCTTTTAGATCCAGACATGTATCTGTGTAAAAGGAGTGTAGTGGAGTCATATTTGGCAACCTTTTATTAGAAAAATAAAATCAAGACACAATAAGAAACCAAGATTTCGACTTTGTGAAATATGAACATGATTGCTTGACTCAAACATTAAGAGTTAAAAAATAATAAAATAAAGGAGCAAATTCAAAACAATTTGTGCTCTCTTGTTCTTCCTTGGGTTGATTGCTGATCTGAACTCATCTTTTACTTTGACAAAAAGACAGTGGAATGTGCTTGATGTAGAAATAGCAACCAAGCCAGTGGAACATTAAACGAAATAAGCCTATTTCTGGTGTCATAGTTCACCTCAGGCTGTAAGGATGTCCTGGACTGTCCTTGTGGTAGTCTCTCTCCTGGACTTTTATGATGTGAAATGCCAGGGTCTCTGCATTTGAGGGCAGGTGAGTGAGGTGTTTGTTACTGGGACCTTTCCCTGACTCAGGCAAAGGTTAAAAAGTGTTACAGAATCCCACTTTAATGCCCAACAGCCTTACTCCAGTCGAGTCTCCTCGGCTGTCATGTCACTTGGTTTCTGGAGACAGACATGGTGGTTAGGAAGCAGGTGTGAGAGAAGATGAAGATGAGCTGTTTTAACATCTATTACTGACGTGCAGGATGTGGCTGTGGAGGTGTGACAGGTGACTGTTGGTCCAGAGAGACTTTAAGGTCTGTGTGGCTAAAGACAGAGGAGAACGACGCTGAGCTCACAGCTCCGCGCAATCTATTGGAAATATTTTGCTCATTTAATCACCCACTTTAACATTCGCTAAATTTAAAGTCTATAGTTGTTTTTATCCTCTATACCTTGGAGTGTTCCATTAAATTTGCTCTTCTGCTCACCCTCTCTCACATCTTCTTTGAGCCTACTCCTTGTTAAGTTTATTGTTAAATTCTTTGAAGGCTCTTCAACTTCTTCGTGTTTGTTGTTATAAAATCGTCCGACTACTCTGTCTATGCAGGAATTGATGCGATCTGTTTCATACTCTGTCATTAAGGTTGATATCATGTTTTATTTGATACTCAGTGGTGGGTTTATTAGGCAAAGCAGCTGGCTAACTGTTGTAAAGTTGTTGAAAAGAAATAGGTTTGGCCAAAGTTGCCAAATATCACCATAATAACGCTGGTTATTCGTGTTTGTAAATGAACAATAGTTTGCACACTGACTTCATACACATCCAGTAGAGAAACTTATAAAAATATTGCAATAATAGCATAAAAATCTTCTCGATAAACATATAGCAGTGGTTAGCATCGAATCCTTGAGGTAAAGGTTATCTCTATGATGTCGGCATGTTCTGGATAAGACTGTTAATGAAAAGCAGTGCAAACCTTTTTTTCTTTAGTGCTGTGCCATAGCTTATGTTTGTCCATCTTTTGTCCAAAACAAAGTCTCAGGCTTAGTCCGAATTCCTTCCCCATTCATGATATAGTGGACTATATAGTGCGTTCGCCATTTTCTAGTGCTATCCGAATCTACTACTTCCAAAATCGAGTCCACTAGAAATTTCCCAGAAGTCCTTGCAAAGAACTAGCTTACGACATTGGTGAATATAGACTGAAATGCATTGGGGTCGAACAATTTTTGCCAAAAAAATCATGTTTAAGAGTAATTTTTATATTAAGTATCCACAGTTTAATCATTACAACACAGTGGAGTCTCACATAGGTGTCGTGAAATGTTCGTATTGATTCAATTTTAACTTTGTAAAATCAGAATTCACATCCAGTGTTTAGAAAAATGAAAGAAAAGTAGTGAGCATGCTGTCCAAATTGCTTTAAAAATCCAAGACACTATATATTCCAATATAATATTGTTTTTTAGTAGTTAGGGAGACGGGTGGGAATTCAGACAGTGGTCCAGAGATGAGTCAGTCACATGATCTCACAACTGAAACAGGTTACCCACAATGCATCTTCATCATTACTCAGGCTCAGTCCCCCCTCCTCCAAAGATCTACATCAATGAATGAGGAAAGAAATGGCTTCAAAACGTTCTTTTTTCCCCCAGATTTCCTCTTTCTTTGCATTTGCAATGCATC
>NC_050514.1:13244544-13264549 GCF_002922805.2 Oryzias melastigma
TTTGAAACCAAGTGATTTACATGGCCCACCTGTTCGGTTCGTCCTCCAATCGCTTGGGGTCAGGCAATGCATGGAACACAAGTGATTACTGGAATCGAACCTGCCAGCCATCTGTATAGCTCTGCCGCCACCCAATTCACTACAATATATTTCCTCCCAACATTTCTTATTATTTCAAATATTTTGGGAAAAGCGCCACTGAGCCGCAAGGGGGTGCTCGAAGAGCCGCATGCGGCTCCGGAGCCGCAGGTTGCCGACCCCCGTGCTAACTGGACCCATAAAAGGAACAAACTTCCGTCACTTGAAAAACCAGCTTGCAAACCAATGACACGCTGAGGTGAAACATCTGCCTTGCCTTACGATTTATTCACCAGTGTCGCATTAAAAAGTCATTACATAAACATATGTATGCGAGTCATCAATCTATCACAGAGTGAATCTGCTTGCATATTTGTTTTTTAAATTTTGTAAATGACCCGTTTTCCTGGCTCAACCTTGCCATTTTTAAACCGATTCTATTTTATCACATGTCAGAAGACTTTACCATTAGTTCCAAGGCTTACGGCTTCCATTTTTGCTATCTGCAATCTGACCTACAGTCAGAGACACAGTGCAGACACATTTGAATGGCATGTTTTTATAGAGGACTGAAAACTGATGCGAGCAAAAGGAACAACCACTCTCCTCAATTCTAGTGTCTGCTTTTGAGCCACAGAAAGCTATTTTCTCTGCTCACCATGGCAACTGATGATAGTAATGTTTGACGCATCCCAGTGTTCTTTTTTGACACTTGTCCTTTTTCTTCTCCGTGGGTGAAGCAGGGATCTAATGACGTTTCGTGTCCTTTAAAGTCGTATAATTGCCAAAAATCTAATTATGTATTGCAGCATTAAAGTTGATTTATCAAAGTTAACATAAAAAGTACAAATATGTTCAATCAAAAACAAATGTCAAATTTATGTGTAATGTACTTAGACATATAAAATGAACCTTTTGTGATCAAAAGCTTTAGATTTTTGCCTCCAAGGAGAAGGTATATAGACCTTGCTGGAAGGTGCATATATTTTTAGAATCAACACACCATTAAAACAAGGGAGACAATAATAAGTTAGATGCTACAAACAAACTATAGTGCATTTACGGTGGCTTTGTCACTTTACACATCGGGCCAACACTTTGGCTTAGGGATATTCAAACGTGTCAAGCCAGCTTAGCATTACAATGCTAAAGCTTTCTCTCTGATGAAACTATGAGACAGAATCATAAATAAAAGATACAAATGTAGGCCTTGAAATCCCTCCATTTCCTATAAACATGAGTATATTCTGGCTCACACTAAAACTTTTTTTTTGCACATCTCAAGCAAAATGACATTATTCTTTACAATAGGTTTTCAAATCAACATTGTTATTACAGCTCTGAAAATATCAGAGGCTTTTCCAGTATAATATTTCTGCAGAGTTACAGGCTGCTTTTGAAATGAATTACAGTTGGATGTCAAGGCATGACCCTCTATGGCAAACTAAACTCAAAATTATGAGCACTTGGAGTATTTTATATTCACATTTCCAACTTCATTTCATTTTCTGCAAAACAGCTTTCATTAAGCGCTTGTTATGTTTTTAAGACTGAAATAAATTTTTGTAAAATGCTTGTGAACACTGTTTCCATTAGAAAACATTGGGGACAAATGCAATGGGCCTGGGATTTCTGCATAACCAAGTTAAAGTTTAGCATTTGCAAAGGATGTGTGCAAAGGAGCAGGATGTGTGTGTTTGTTTTTTTTTTTGTTTTTTTTTTGAATCAAAGTTCTTCTGTACGACTCTCCTATAACCCTGTTTGCCCCCAAACTTGCAAACTAATGTCAAGTTCCTGACCTACATGACTGTAGACGTGTGTAAATTATGCATAGATAAATAACATGTCATTTCTTTGCAGTGTGCTCCATTTTACCATTTATTTTCCATCCACCTAAAACCTCAAGTTTTCTGCAAATTCAAAAGTTTCTGACCCAGTAAAACCAGAATGTAGGACATTTTAAAGAAAGTTTATTGAGGGATAAAGTGTTTTACCTTGACATTGTAAGAAATTTTCTTACCAAGGGGAAATTCAGAGAATACATTTCAATATAGTTTCATCATGCTGACTAGCAATGGATGTATCTTACTCTGAGAAGACAGACTGTACCCAGTAGATTTTACTTGTAAAGCAGCCGGGTGTTTTATATGCTACTGAGTTTTAAATTCTAATTTTAATGAGAACAAGCAGATCCCAACATTGATCCTCCCAAATGAAAACTGACCCGTTCCCTGACGCAACTATGACACCTGCCCTGTAACGTGATGCTCCAAAGACAACTTTTGTCAAACATTGAGTGGTTTTTGTTTGACTCTTTTTCAATTATCATTCTATTAGTAAAACTTCTGAATTACATTGACTACTGTCATAACCTTAAAGAAACCTCTTTCTTTGTTCTTGCAAACACCCGACTGGCAGTTCACAACAATTCTCTCTGATAAATGACATTTCCGACTTTAAAATGATAGATTTAAAATGTATTTTTACTTCCTATTGAGCACATGCCCTTGCTGAAATAGCCCACTTTTTATACCTCGGACCTAGATTTCTAATCGGTGTATTTTGTCTGGCATACATTAGTCTTTTTCGTCTAACCACTATTAATGAGTTAGACTTAATGACTGAATTAATGGCCTTGCCCTTGTTGGGAGTGGTGGTTTTATATTATTATCATGGGTTAATGAGCACGGCAATTACACTGGGTGGATTTTTACCTCCCCTGCTAATAGTGCAATGCTAATAATGTGGCACTACTCTGCTGTCTTGATTAGAGTTCAACCCTCAATTTAGAAATTCAACTGATGCTGTAAGTGATACTCACCGGCCAGAATCTGAATGTATTTATTTTAAGCTTTTCTTTGCTGGACATGTTTTGCCCTGAAATAATTAGTTTCTTCCTTAGACCCTCTGAGGTTTAGGGGTTCTGTTTGCATTTGGGCAACTATGTGAAACAAAACCCCTAACTTTACTTGTGGTCAGGCGTGGAGTGGCGAATCGAGGGGTCACAGAGATTTCCCGGAGGGTTGCTCAGGCTGTTGGGCCACAATGCAGCAGAGACGTGTTCCACCTTTTCAGTGTATATGAGCAATGCAATGTGGCATATCTGTTTTCCATCTGGGACTCTGTGCTTTTTGAGCCGGATGGATGCCGCATGGATGCTGTCAGCTGAGAGTAACCTGTCCTCCTCCTCTTCAATGGGGAAGGGGAAGCGGCTTCACGAGCAAGTTCAGTCAGCAGTTAAACACACTTTAAGATTATCAAAAAAGGAGAAGATGAAACTGCTGACAAAACAGCTGACGAGGTGATGTTGAAAATGAAAGATGTCAGAAGGAAACAGGGATGATTATAAGTGAATCCCTTAAAGAATAGGAGAACTTGTCACACCATAAAGCTGTTGAAAAACAGAAAAACTGTTTTTTAAATGGTCATAAAGGATCCTAAAATAAGCATTGTTTATTGTATTATGGAATTCTAAGTAAGGATCAAAAATGGAAAACTGTTTAAACATTTAGTGACTTTTTTGAAAGAAAAATCTATGTGCACGCAACAATGACATGTCTTTGCCTTTTATATCCTAACTTAGAGAGTAAAGGTTTGTGTGCAGATTGTTGTGGGAATTTTAAGCTTAAATCTGAACAAAGCAGAATCAACAACCACCATCTTTCAAATGCTCAACTCATTTCATTTGAACAGAATTGACACATTGATTCTTTTATGTTATAGAGAACACAAAAATATAGGTTTGCAGATTATTGGTTAAGATTGTAGAGTTTTGGATCACAATTTAGTAGATTTTTTTCAAATCATTATGTAATTGGTTCTTTTTTTCTGCATTACAATTTTTCCTAAGTAAACAAGTTTACCAGCACATTAAAAATCTAATGGTTATCTGAATGTTTTAACCTTTTAAATGATTTGGATGATTGTATAAATGTATTTGATTTTGGTAGTTGTCTGGTTCTGAGGATTCAGCTGGACTTTACTCCCATTATTAGGATTTTGTTCCTGCATATAGGCCTATGCCTATTTGCTTGACTTAATTTGTTCTTGTGCCTCTGAGATGGAGTATAAACAGAAGAAGAAAGAAGGTTGCTTGCTGACAGAAAACTCCTGGATGGAAAATTGGACCCATTCCTTCACTCCTTATAGCTGACCTATGGGGAACATTAAAACAGAAATCTTTGCATTTGCTTTATTTATTCTTAGCATTTTTTATCGCGTTTCAATTCACTTGGTGTGTATTATGATATTGAGTAAGCAAAAGTTTTCTTGATGTTCCATGAGATATAACTGTTAGACGACTTTAGAGGATACTTTTGGGTCAGAGATGTGACATTACAAACACCACTGGACCCGTGTTTCTTCTGAGCGGTATGTTCTGGTATTTTGAACAATTCCATTGTAATTTGGACCTATTAAACAGTATCAAACCGTATCTCTTAAGTGCCCCCATCTGTTGTAGACCCATAGAAAAAATAGAACAGGATGGTTGGGGTGGAGTCACTGTAGCCACCCAATGATTGGCAGAAAGTGATGACGACATTAGAAATCACCAACACAAAGCTAGCGTTTCCGTTTTCCTGTTTACGCCAGTATTCTTCTCAGCCGCCCACAATCTTCTCTCAAACCACAATAAACTCCTGTTATACACGATTTAATGTAAACACTGTGAATATTTTCAACCTTTTGAGAGACTACAAGCTGTCTGCCTAATAGTATGTAGACATGATATGTGTATGAAATTGCACAAAACTGTATAATGTTAGGAAGAAATTGAGTACTTAGACTATGGGTGTAATATGAATATTTTTTAAAAATTAATAAATTGTTTTGCCAACCATGTGCAAAAAACTGTTGAAAGAGTCAAGAGTCAGTTCAAAAAATCTAAAGTAGTGCTTCAAAACAATGCTGTCCAATTGTTATCCTCAAGATTTACTAACCTGGTTTTTCAGCCAGTAATCAACAGCAAGTAAGGCAGCTTTATCTGAAAAACGATCAGTAGACCTTGAGCACTGTGGTTGGGTAGCCTTGCAGTAGACCATACATTTCTCTCACATTGATTTTTCATAAACTGTTTCCCTCCACAATCAAATCTTCAATCAAACTGCAGTTTCCCAGGATAAATCCTAGATCTTCAAAATTAAGGACCATTGTTGGCAGCACTGTGACAGAAATCGCTATAAAGAAGAAGAAAAAAAAAACTGACAAGAAAAAGATCATTGACATTTCAGATACTTTTGTGACATCAAATCAGACTTTCCTTGAGCTGCTTAAATAAAGCAAACTCTCACTCCTCATTCGGCATTTTAGAAGAAAAGCTTCACATTTAATCTCACAAAGAAGGGTTCTGCTATATAGCACTTGAAAAACAGGCCATATCTATTTGTGCGAAATGTTCTTGAGTGGCGTTAGAACTAATGCTGGAAATTGCTCAGTGCATACAATGCCCTAAAAAGAGATTTATCTCTTCATCTTTGCATCAGAAATCAGGCCTCAAACTAATCAATTATGAACTGACGCAGCATTTGTGTCCTTCTGCCTTTAAGACATGCAGCAGTACATTTCATACTACAGTAATAACACACGTGCTATGAAATCTAAAACCTCTTTTTTTAAGTAAATATTACAGAAAGCTTCTTATTTATCAAAAAAAGCAAGGGATTTTTGACATTGAAGCTGAGAAATGTTTGAGGATGGTTTTAGTTTCAAGTCTTCATGAAATTCAAATTTAAACAGAAGACAATCCTGACATCTTAATAAGTACCGATTCGCCAACCCATTTGGGTGGAGATCACCGAGCATGAACGCTGAGAAAAAGAGCACAAAGAGAGATCAGCCTAACAGCCCTCACACTTGTCTTGTCGGGTTAAAGTGTAGGAGTCAGCTGTGCATAAAAGATGGACAGAAGACTGAAAAGATGAAGGTTTGGGTTGCAGAAGCGTGTATCTGCAACTGGGTTACGATGATTACTTGATGCAAATTGAAGCCACATCACATTGTTAGGGTCACAATAGCACAAAAAAAGGAAAACATGGAGGCATAAAAAGAAAGATTTCTGCAAGCAAATTCAATTTTCATGTCTCAGTACCTCTTTGCTTATGCTTTTCTTCATTAGTTGCCATATTTGCCACCTTGCTCTTTCCAGTACTTTAAAGGATTTAGCACCTAGCTTACACTTATTGTAACACATGATTTGCATTTTAATGTCTGTTTTAATTTGACTATTTTTGTTTGTCATAAAACCTAATGCATAAACAAGCCTTTAGCAGTCTACCTCCAACATCTTTTAAAAGACGGCCTCCATTACGGCAGGTTTTTGAAAAGAAATCATTATTCACGTACTATTATGACAACCTTTTTTAACACGCTACTCATAACCACGCCTGGCATACGGTGTAGAAGATTAATACTTGTAGATAACAAGTGTAAAACACTCTGAAACTATCACAATGTCCTGCTAATGTTTTCATGAATTACGCTTGTACCATTACTCCTTCATATGTATTCATCACAGCCAACCTAAAAATAACCAGGGCCTAATTATTCTGCCAACAGTGATTGATGCCCACTGTGAAGAAAACCTTTCCTGCAAGCCATAATTCTGTTGTGCTGCCCAAACTACAATGTTTTGACAAAGTAGAGGTAGCAATAAAAGGAAATTCTGACCCCTGAAAAGTTCTTTTTTTTCCTGTGACTGATGTGAAAAAACCTGATTTTAGTTTTTCACTCTTTCTTATTAGGAAAAAATGGACAAATTCAGTTAGTTGTGAGTGGATTTGGTGGAACTTGTGGCTCAAATAGAGGGCTAATTAAGTTAACTTTAGGTGGACATCACACTCACAGCAAAGCTACAAAGTGAGTGATTTTCTGTGGTTAGGGTTCTATTTATCCAGTTTAACCTGCAGTATTATAGTTTAAGTCTTCCTGTCTAAGATTCAAGTCACTTCAATCATATTTTTGATTTATTATAAAGAGTTCCCAGTACTGTTTTAATTAGGGTTATGCAGTCAAAATTAAAGAAAGAAAGGACAGTTGTGGGTGTGACTGTTTCTGCGGTGAAAGTCTGGTCTCATTTCCCATCATCCATTTGTTTACACTCTCTTCCACTCGCTTACAGCTTCTCATAAGCTTGTCTTAGTGGTGCAACACAAGTGTAGAATAATATTTGAATTATCCAAACATGCAGTTTTGAGCTAAATGCCAGCTCAGATGAGGAATTTAAAGATGTACATGGATCTAATCATCCTCAAGTAGAAGCCTCATATTGGAACAGGGAACTTGTGTCCCTCAGACTGTAACACCTCCATCACTGCTATAAGCTTTTTTGAACAGTGATTTTTCACCTGCTCCTAATACACAATGATTTGAACAAAGAAATACTCAGAAATGCAGTATTAACCTTAATTTTCTTAATATATGCCCTCCAACATGAAACAAAAATGCCACAAGAACTAGTTAAAAACACCAAAAGAACAAGTCTTTAAATAACAAAGACAACAAAAGAGATTAGAGTCATATACCCATGTTGTATATTTCTGCTGTCTCATGGTGTGTGTGACAACCCCCCCCCCCTCCAAATGACAGTTTCTTATATTATGTTTATATTTCTCCACCTATCATATTTGTATTTACACGTGCAAATGGATAGAACTGGTCTGCCCAAGTAAATCATATATGAGCTGACAGGACAAAGCTACTCAAAAAAGCTTAAAGTGGGTCACTGACCAGCATGAAAGAACACCAGTCAAATGTTAAATAATAGCCAAGAGAAGTTCTCATCGCCAATACAACTTTTTTACATCTTCCAAGTACAACCTCAACAAGTCAAACCCAAATAAGAAAGGGGGTTTATTGTGTTCTGCTCATCAGATCTTTTTTTTTAATTATAATGAAACTGTGTTAATTAGTGAGCATATTTAGAAATGTCGTATGCCTTTCTAGTTTGTGTCACAGGGGAACTACTTACTTTTTCTTTTCAGAATCATTTCACTGTTTCATAATCTGTTGAATGTGCGACAGAGCGTGATTTTAAACCTGCTGATGCCTGACAGCGACACTTCATCCAAAAGTTGAGCTGTTCTTTGTGTCAGAATATGTTTTATTATTTTATTTTATATACATATTTATATATATTATATTTATATCATTATTTTATAGTTCTTTGCATTATGAACCCGAGAGAGGATATGTGGCTAATTCTGGGAATGTATTGAGCAACTTTTTTGACATATCACCTGCCAGCAATAATAAGAATCCATAAATATACCTTTAAAGTGATATGAAATGGAATTGAAAAATATTAACTTGTAATCATGAAACTGAAACCTTTAAAAATTAACAAACCTTCCAAAAATTGGGTTAAAACAATAGAATATGCTTCACTATGCTGATGTAAGAAAGCAGCTTTACACACTCAGCGATCGATAGTGCTGCTGGTACATTCCGTCATGCATGAGCAGATCCATTTCCTCACTTTAAAACCTTATTGATGTGATTTACACACAGATTGGATAGTTGCGTGTTACATACCTGCTGTAATGAGGAGATTAAGGCCAGCGCGTTTACTGCTTGTGTAGAAAGACTCAACCGCTTTGCTTCATTGTCAAAATAACACAATAAATATGAACACACAAGTGCCGTACATCTTGCAAACAAAAACCTATTTTCTGGTTACATGTTTCCTATTATAGACTAATTTGAATGTTAGAGTTATGTATTCATCTATTTTAATCATTTTATTATTGACAGTTTTTTTCAGTGTCCCCCATAGCTGTTTTTATTTGCCATGTGACAAAATTCCTTAGTTTTCAGTCATTTTTTTTTCTTCATTTAAATGTTAAAATTGTACTATTTTAGATTCCTTATAGTATATTGTTGGTTACCATGAGTTTAATCAGTTTTTGCATCACATTAAAAAAAGAAATAAATAGAAATAAATGTACCTAATTGATTAATTAATTTAGACTCATACTGGAAAAAAAAAGTTTGAGCAGAAAAGACCCAATAAAATAAATGTATATGAACAATATTTGAATTGGTGTTAACATCTACACTAAATGAAAAGTGAAATCCATTTTATCTCATCACAGTAAAGCCATAAATGGTTGACTTTGGTTTATATTCCAAAATGAAATGTGCATGCAGCCACTTTCTCGCGCTGAAGACATGGACCTCTGCCTGCATATGAGAACAACAATTATTTAAAGAATTACAACATTTTTACCCAGATGGATTTCCAAGAAGCTGACTTTACATAACAAAAGAAATTCAATTCACTCTCGACAAACTGCAATGCCTCTCATCATTTTAGCAGTTAAATATGTATAAAAAAAATGTGAGTTTTCCATTTTACACAACAAATATAGGAGCAGCAGCCTCCATCTTTTCCCTCTAAACTGTAAACTTCATTGTATAAATGTGACAAATTGTGTCAAGTCTCTCTGAAATAGCAAAGCCACAGATTCATTCCACTCTCAAAATATTTAGTCATGAACTGCCACATTACTCTAACCTTTATTACAGATTCTGGGGCAGAGCTGGGCTCGTGTAGAATCAAACGACAGATAGCCAAGCTTCACGGTGTTAATGTAAATCACATCATTTCAAGGGACTGCCATTTCACACTCCCCTGAAAAAGAAAGACGCTGATATGTAACTACAAGTCAGAGCACACCTTTCATCTCAAATGCAAAGATTACTACAGAGAAAGTCATCAGATATGGCACAAGCCTAAAAAATTCCGCCGATAACTTTCACACTGCAGTGCCCCTAAATAAATGTCAAATACTATCTGCTGTTAGCTCAGTGGAACCATTGCATCCAATCTGCCCAAATGGAAGAGAAAAGATCTGAGAAATAAGGTCACGCTGTGTTAACTTTCAAAACGAGAGGAGAACAGAAAGGAGACAAAACAAGGCATTACAATGCTTCTCCATGTGCCGGTTAACGAGTGATTATCTGCTAACTTCACCTAGTATATTTTGCATTTTTGCTGTTGAAAACTTACCAGCTTAAATGAAACGCAAGTGATGAATGCACGTTTCCACGTGCAGCATTAGATTTGCTTGCCCAAGGATATGAACATTAACGTCACATCCATGAATATTCAGTTTTGACAGGCTGTCCTTTTCTCCTTACTAAAGGCCTCACAAGTTCACAGAGAATCACTACATTTTCTATGAGCTTCTCCTATCAAAGCCACACATTATCACTTTGTTTTGACTAATATATTCGGGACAGCAGATCAAACTATGAGGGGCTGCCCTTTAGGCTCACAGCAGAGATTCCACTGATGTAGCCATTTTTTAAGACAGCAATAGGCTAACTAAAGGTGAAAAACATTTTTTTAAGAGTAACTACACATTTTGATTTTACCTTTTTTTTAGCTAATGAGTATTTTATATCAAAGATGTTCTTTCAGATGAAGGCAAGATCATTTTGAGAGTTTAGTTTGATGTTTCTAATAAAAAAAGAAAAAAAAATCAATATTTTTTTCTTTTCTTTGTCAGAGTACCTCTTCACTTCCTTTTATGTTTTTTTCATTGTTGGTGAAAAGAAGAAAAGTTTCCAATAAAAAAATTTTCTTAAAAAAAAAAAAAAAAAACTCTTGAAGACTAAAGTGCTTGTTGTGCTCATCTAAACAATATTTTTTTAAATACTGCCAGTTTCATGATAACAGTATAAACCAACCCATAATACAGAGCATTCTACTGCAGTAAAAAAGAAAGAAAGGAAAAAATGACATTGAAATAGGAATGGCACAAGGATGTAGTTAAGTGTTGCCGCTCTTCACAAAATCCCCACTTGTTCTGGACTCAACCTTTTAACCACACTGTGCCATGGAGGGAACAGTTAGATCTAAAGTGCTGTAATTCTCTCTAACATGGCCCCTCTTGTGCTCCTCATTAGATAGCTCATCCTTTAGTTAAGAAAGGAAGTCGGATCTGTACCCATTCATGTTTGAACCTGACTTTTTCTTTTTGGTTCCAGCTGTTCTTTGTGGTCTTTTGTTGTAATTAACTCTTGAGATAATGGCATATGCACAACTTTAATGGGACCTTCATGAGTGTGTTATGGTGCATTATTATATTAGTTTTCATGTTTATGATTAAAGAGTAAGTCATCTTGATTTGTTAAAGACATCGAGGGTTTTTTTTTCGGAGTTTGCAGACAGTGTTAAGGACCTTTTTAATCAGAGAGGTGCCGTTTCCTTTTCTTCTGAAGATCATCTCCTTGTCATACGGAAGCCATCTGAATCATAGTGGATCTAGAAAAAATCTTCTCCAAAAAGTCAGAAAAAACAAAGTTTTTATTCAGTTTTTACATTTCTTTTTAATGTTTGGCTTGAATCCATTCAAGTCTGTACTGTCTTTAACTTATTACTCTATTCAGATTTTGGTTTGATTAACCTTTTTCTATATATATATATAAAGAAATTAAATAAAAAAATTAAATCATTTTAGGATAAATTATTATATAAATCCACATTTAAAATATGAATACAATGCAATTTCAGCTGTTTTTATCATATGGCTGTTGCTATAATTTTAAGGGTTTATAGCTAGTTTTCTAAAAATCCTGCATTTTTTGCTGTAGATTACCTGGATCAGGTGTGTTTAACCAATCAGGAGCTTTAATTGCAGGTTGGTTGGGAAACACGCAGGCCTTCGAGGCCTGGAGTTTGACACTCCTGGTTTATAGGGTGTGATTTTAGAGTTGAAATATCACTGCTAAAGGGGCTTCTATTAATAAGTGAAAACCTAAAATACCAGTTGTGTGGGGTGCTTCAAGATGTTGAGAGAAAAGAAACTCTTTTTCTTCAACATAATGGATGACAAATTCCCTCCAAAAGAGTAACAGCAGAAAATTTTAACTAACAAATGCTGCTGAGTTAAATACATTTCAACATAAAGTGCTGCTTAGGATCTCAGCCCCATTAAAGACCAGCTTGGCCAACTCGAAGGTTAAGTTGCCTTTTAAAGTGCCACTTAGCACCCTAGGGTTGTATGTGCCTTTACCATTCAGTTTTCCTTTTACAAGTCCAGCAGGATTTTAGCACCCGCTGTGCTGAAAAGTCGCCATGGTGGTATTTCAGTCTTATCTTGCTCAAGGCAAAACAGTAATTTGTAGCCATTTGCTTAATCTACCCCCTAAAAAAGGACCAACATATTAGTGTTGAACTCTCTAAATGAGATTACAATGGATATCCGGATATTATAAAATTCTAATGATTACAAATGAGAAGGGCATTCTGCCATTTCTTGTTGAAGTTTCTAAACATAGCTATTTGTCTTCTGTCATTTTTTTCTGTCTTTGTCTCATGCTCATAAGGAAGCGTGCACAAAGAGATAAATGTGGGCTAGGATCATAGAGGGAACTCCCTCCATTGAGAAATGCCAATAAATTTCAAGTGTTGCTTTTGTGAACACATCGCCAGCATTTTGTCAGTTACTACTAAAAGCTCTGTACTTATTCATAATCCATCCAGAGGGAAGTGCTGGCAGTGGAAAACAGGCTCATTTAAATGGGAGCCACTCAGACTTGGCAACAATAGCTTGGGAACATTAAAAACTGTTATTACTGTCCTATACATCTCATGCATCACCTAAATTGCATTGATTCTTAATAATAAAGCTATAGTATCATTATGTATTTAAGTGGACACAATTGTTGCATTACTTGTGGCTTTTACAGTCATTGAAATGTCCTGATTATCAGAGTACACCGTGCATTTTAAGCGTAGTGTTTCGCTCATAAAATGGTCTCAAAGTTTCCAAGATGTTATTGCAGTTGAATAATGTTTCCTCGAAGCAAATGCAACAACATACATTTGTTATAAATACAAACAAAAATAAGGCAAGTAATTGCTTTTTTCTGCCTTGAATTTGTGCTTAAAAGAGTAACGACAACTCAGTAAAAATCACACATTTTAAATTTGTGTTTTAATTTAACCTGTATGGGAAAGCAACAGACTTTTTTGTATCCCGTGCTTCCTGTCGGCAACTGGATGTCACCTATACAGAAATCACTATGACAGCTCCTTCAGGCAAACAGATATCCCATGATTCTCGTTGGTTGCAGTTGACATCCCTTCACCTGCCGTATAAATGTAGCCATCTGATCTTTGGCTTTGGGTAATCAAGGGGAGTCAAAACCTAAAGGACAAAGCATATAAAAAACGAAACCTAAAGGTCAAGAGAAGACAGGAGACAATTGTTAAATTTGAAGAAGAAAACAGCGAGACAGAAGATCGAGTACGAAGAAAACTCCTGAGTCTCAGATCCATCCAGCCTGGACATATTGTCATACCTGTTGCATAAACTGTCTGGCAAGCACAGGAGAAAAGAGTAAGTAGGTAGCTATCTGTTTCATCCTGGCCTTTTTCAGTGTGTTGCCATGGGGATTTTATTTTTCTTTTTGCCCAGTCAAATGTGCAGAGAGCAAAGACCTTGTTGAAAGACAGCAGCTACCACCCACCACCAGCGTATTCCTACTGATCTCATTTATCCGCTGCTCCTAATATGCTCTTAATCTCTTAGTGTAATCTTGTTGATGCTAACCTAGTTGTTGATCCAAGTCAAGGCAGGTGTGAAGACTGGGGTGGATTTGTCAAGTTTGTTTGGAAATGGAACAGTCTTAAATGCAAAAAATATGTCAAAATACTTCATATTGCTGAAAACAGTAGCAGCAGCACATTTGCATGATTATACAGGAATATATCCTGGTGACGTCTGGAGGTTCTGCCTGCAGTTCATCCACACTTTTAATGATCCACCACATACGCTGTCTGCCATGTGTCTCTTTAGTTTCTGCACAAATTAGACAAAGTAAATACTTGATTAATCATAAAATATTGGAATAAATTACTCACACTTGTGTTCTTAAAATATGTGCTTCTATAATTCTACTGTAGAGAGCAAGTCCTATTTGAAAACTTCTACAAGTTTTGGAGCCTAAATTTTTAAATTTCACTAAAGCAAATACAAGGAATATTCACCTGCTGCACAAAACTAAACAAAAAAATGTCCAACTCAAAGAAAACAGTTTTTTTCTATGTTATTAATACTTAAATCTGTTGACAGAGCCCACACTAAAAGAAGAACCCCCACTATTTTCAGCCCGCTCGCAGTGCTGCCATTTGGCAAATGATACAGAATCATCTCCAACCAAACTGTGAAGCGGTTTCTTTCATCATGCAGTGATGGTCTGAAACTCACAGTTGTTACAGCCCTCTGCATACTGATTGGCCCCTTCGTAAGTGTTTATGAGTCCTCGGGTGGTAGTGTCTCGCTTATCTTAATTGGCTGCACCTATAACTGTGTGGGTATGCTTGCCTAACACGGCCTTCGAGGAGGTTTGCTTGTTGTGCAGCCTTTCACGGCTGTGGAGTTGAGGACCCAAAGGCAGAGTCTTTGGCAGGAGACAGATGGATAAGAAATAAAAGAAATGACTAAATAACCAAAAACGTGCATTGGAGGGAAGCCTAGAAACACTGGTCAAAACTGCAAAGCCAAGCGTGGCACAACGTAATTAGAAATGTGCAGGCACGCAAGGAATGACAACAAACTACCAACAAGGAAAACTAGGAGTAAATTGGTTAAAATAAAGCAATAGAGTTACTAAATAATGAAACAGCAGTGGGAGGTGAAAACACAAGTTCTATATGACACAAAACAAACAAACAAAAAAAACAATAAGATATATGCTCTGTGAAAAAAAATCACAAGGACAGCATCAATATATAATGTGAATGATTTTTTTGAATTTGCTTTGCTGTACTGTACAAAACTCTCAAAGTTATTCTAAACAAAGCAGATTCCAAGGATGACGCAGTAGATGCAGTGATTGACACAAAGTAACAAAAGCATTTGAATTATTAATAAATCTGAAGATATAATATGGTAGAATAAAACTGTAGATTTTTAATCCATTTCTTGTCAATTATTAGCTTATTTTACTAGTTCATTCATATCCACTTATTTTGATCGTACACACACTTTATTTTATCAATCCAGACTCTTAAAACTTGTCAACTTTTTATACCACACAACTTACATGTATTGCCAAATGCTGAATGAATGGTTGTACACGCTTGGATGGTAGATACATATTTTTTCTGATAATAATTTTATACTTAGCATTGCTGAAACATGTTTCTACTGAATAACTGAAGTAACTTGAATACTCTTTATTGATACTGATAAATTGTGTCCACCAACCCCAAAAATTGATATATAATGGGTTAAGAAAATGATGGATGGATGGATGGATGGATGGATGGATGGATGGATGGATGGATGGATGGATGGATGGATGGACGCATCTTTGGAAACAATTGATTTTATATAGGATAAGTTCACTAACTCCCTTTTGAGCTCTTATGTTTATTAGACAAACATTAAATCAAACACATACAAAGTATATATGTAGGTATGTTTATTTATTTAACTACATCCTTATGCCATTCCTATTTCAATGTCATTTTTTTTCTTTCTTCCTTTTCTACTGCAGTAGAATGCTCTGTATTATGGGTTGGTTTATATTGTTATCATGAAACTGGCAGTATTTAAAAAAAATAGTTTAGATGACCACAACAACTTAGTTTTATATATATAGTATACTCTGAATGTAGTTTTTTTTTCATCTCTTTTCTTTGTTTATTGCCTGAAATAAAAATTACTTTCACCCACATGACATTTCTGGAATCACATTTTCTAAGCGCTTCCTCTAACCCACATGCTTGATGGGTTCTTTTCAATTTCCTTTGCTTTCATAAATAAAACTAAAGCGTGGCAAAAGCTTATGTGTAATGTTTTACTTCCTGTTAAAATCACTTTAAGAGGCGCAAATGTATCAGATGGACTTGATACACAAACATTGTCATACTACTTACTACTGAGTTTGCAAGATACAAATCAAGCTGGATACTAAATAACAGAGTCGATACAATCCAACCACTGCACTAAGTATCAGTATTCATAAAAGAGGTAGCTGTTAGCATTTAGCTCACAGTGCTAGAATTTAGTATGCAGTTTGAAGCAGCCAGGCATTCTGATGAAATCAATACCTCTGCTGAATGAATTCTCATCACATGTTGCACTTACCAAAACACGGATGTCCTTGATAGTCTGTCCTACACAACAGAAGATGTCATGGTGTTTATGATATGAATAATTCTGCCCTGATGGATCTTAAACAGTATTGGAGTGTGCTGTTAATCCTTCTCAGCTGACACTCAATAGTGGACCTCTGACAGGTGAAGGTCTAATGTGATGAAAATGAAAAAAATTACAATAATTAAAACTCCACTGCAAAAGTTAGACTAGAAAAAAACAACAATGTGGATTTTTACTTAATAACATGAGTGTATTGGGATTAGCCTATTCTTTTAACCATCCCCCAGTGGTCATGTGTGGATCTGCAGGTTTTTTCACTTACTCTGTGTGGTCTTAGCACAAGACCACATGACAGGAAAGAAGAAAACAAGATGACACGAATAAAAATAAACAAGATCCATTATTCATTGTGTTGGAGCATTTGCATTATGTGTCTGCAATTCTCAGAAAATCAGACTTTTGTGTTTTTCAAAATATTGTCAAAAGGGAAAAATGATCCAAAATGTACTAATCAGAGATAAAGACAATATACTAAGTGCCAGAATAAGACTAGTGTCTTTTGAAAAACAAACAAACAAAAAAACATACAGAAATATCACAATAAAAACCCAACTCACCCTTTACCCCCATCCCCCTTACAGACCCATGACCCTACAGACAATAACTACTTATAAACATAACTTCCAAATGAAACTTATGGGTTAATAATAATAATAATAATAATAACATTAATAATAAAAAGTCATTTTTTTTCTGGTCACAAACAAAAGCACCAAATTATTAAAAATGTATTGATAGCAGGCATTTGGCTACTCTACCATAGTTGTAACAAGACAGTTTGTGATGTAATTTTATAAATATTTTATGTGAATTGATATTACCAGCCAATAACGTACCAGTTGAGGGACCACTTAACCAATCATGTATCCAGAGGGACTTTCAAAGGGTATGTCATTTTTATCAATTTTCAGCTTCTGTGGAGGGCATCAGGGAGCCAGATGAGGTATTTATCTTTGTTTGTAGACAACAAAACATGGACTTGTCTTTTCTTTGTGATGTCTCAGACAAACCAGAAAATTACAGGTAATCAATTTCTGTTATGGCAATTATAATTTTATTTGTTTATCTTGATTTTTGTCCACAATTTTTGTATAAAGCAGTAGATATAGGATATATTTTTTTAGTTTAAATAGAATTTATTTATTTCATTTTGTGTCTTGTGGATTTTATGCATGCAAAAATATCAAAATAGCAAAAAGTATTCCAGTGCTGGTGTCACCATCAGAGGTCTAATGAAGTCCATGCCTCAGTGGGTCTGGGATGTTTCAGCAGCAGACTGGAGACCAAAACAATACGTGGTGGGTGGTCCTAATGTTTCACCTGATTGGCATATACCCAATTAAAAAGCCATTTGACAGGGCTGGTTTTGTTTACAAATGGATGATGAGTTTGTACTTAAAAAAAATAAAAAAAAAGCTTCTGCTCTTGTAATTGCAGCCAACCAGTGAGCACTTTGAAGATGTCTTTGCATCATACTGGAATTTTAAGTCTGATATTTTCATAGCATTTAAAATGCCTATTGTTTTGCAGGAGCAGGTTTAAAAAAAAAAAAAACATTTAAAGGAACAATCTTATACCTATAATGGGTTAATACAGTAGGAAAAAAACACCCCCTTGTATTTTTAAGATTGCTAATAGCTTTAAAAAACTCTTCATAATTATCCACCCTTACATTATCCATGCTCCCTCCGTCCTTTGTAGAGTTGGGGGACTGCTGGATCCTGTCCCAGCCATCATGGTGAAGAGGCGGGTACACCCTGAACAGGCTGGCAGTTCTTTGCAGGGCAGGCTGAAATAAACAGAAATAGTGTCAGTGAAATTATTTGTCTTTTGTGTGTCACACATACACAAAAAAAGCAGCTTGAAGCTCCTTTAAAGTTCAGTCCTTTGTAGCCTCTTTTTCAGCAGACGCTGCCATAACCACTGGTACTGTTTATACGCTTTCAGTCACAAATCAAACTAAGGAAGTCACATGGATTCAGGTGGACTGAAATAATACCATGCCTGTGCACTGAAGGAGGCCAGACTAAGTGGTCAATCAGTCTTTTCAAATACGGTTTTAAGTGCATCCTTACGGTGATACTTTGGACCACATCAAAGTAGTAGAAAGCCTAAAGATAAAGCATTATTTATCCCCTTTTGTTTCAAAATATGTTGAAATTTGTGGTTGAGAAGCTGGAGGTCGTGAAGAGTAATACTTGCAGCAGAAACTGGATGGAAAAAGAGAGAGTTAAAGTGAGGGTTCAAATCAAACCATGACAGATTTGTGCATCTTTTATAAAAGTGCAGGTTGCAGGAAGAACAAAGATAAATCAATAAAAGCCTAAGGAATATTAAATTTATGAAAAGGAAAACAAGTCCAAGTGTTTTCTGTATCAGTATTGTTCCTAAATTCCTAAAAAATAGTGTAACAAAAATCAAATACATCTGGTTGGATAAATCTTTAAAATACAATGCTTTGTACTGGAAACAGAAAGTAAAAAAATCATACAAAGCAAGAAAAAAATCTGCATTCCCACATGTCTTTTGAGACCTTTTTGAGTTACCATAAATGCACGATGAAGACCTGTTCCTATTTTCATAAAGATTATTTCAAATTAGCCTTTTCTGGATTTTAGCCACTTGTTAAAGATAATCCTCTCATGCACAGGAATTTTGATTTTAATCAGATTAAAAAACAAAAAAACAACAACAAGAACAATACACAGATAAAGCCTGAACCAACTCAACAGAATGGTATTTTAACATTGGTACATGCTGTTAGAGAAGGATCAAAGGAGAACAATCTAATCCTTCAGGCATTTTGGGGCAGCTGTTCAAATATGTTCTCTTTCTTTTGCTCTTTTTATTATGCTTTTCTCTCTCTGCTCATGGAGCATACATTTATGTGAACTGATGGAACATGCACGAAGCTGTCCTCTCTAATCACATTGACCTGAAGGCTACCAGAGCACACTTGATCAAGAAGGGAAGACTTCAGACAAAAAGAAGCAATTGATTGTGATCTCCTATATCTCTACTACATATTTTTGTTTCTTAAATAAATTAAAATAGCATATTTTATAGATAGATTGATGGATGGATAGATGATATTACTAGCTTTTTGTGTTATTATTGTAGGATGGTTGCCAGGTTGATAACTTTCTGCCACAGTGAGCTGTATAAAACAAAAAGCAACATGTTAAAGAAATTAGATTTAATTCTCTTTAATTTGAGCTAAACCCAATAGGAAGCTGGTGTTGTAGCAAGGTCATAAACAGAGCATTTCTGAGGCCTTGTTCTGGGATGTATGCAAACAAAGCCTAAACCAAGTCTTAAATTCCTCTACAAATCACATTTTGGTCTATTTTAACCCTTTCATGACTGGAGGCCACTACAGTCTACAGCAGGGGTGTTAAACTCAACCGCACAGGGGGCCAAAATCCAAAACACACCTTAGGTCGCCAGCCGAACAGAATTAACATTTATTGAACATACTAAAACTACATTTTTAAATCTTTAAAAACATAACTTTTAACATATCTATCAGTAAAAACGGGCAGGAATATTATTCCAGAATAACTCAATTTAAATATTAAAAACTTTCTATATTTTACTCTTTGTAAAAATATATTTTGTAAAAATTATACAAGTTAGAAAAAAGCACATGATAACATCGGGCCATCAATAACAATGAAATAAAATGATCTGGAGGGCCGGATATAATTACCCAGTGGGCCGGATCTGGCCCCTGGGCCTTGACTTTGACATGT
>NC_050514.1:13264626-13264989 GCF_002922805.2 Oryzias melastigma
CCCCAAACCACTGGTGTACAGCTTTGATAGTAAATATGCAAATATACCATAAGATACAAAGCAAAGAGAAAATTCTCTATAAGTAAGTATGTCCTGGCTTTCTGTTGTCCCTTGGTTTTCATCCTCTCCTGCTATTTTCCAGCCCTTCACAACCCCAACCTAGAATTAGCCATTGAACAAAAATGGCGAGAAATATTGAAGCTATACAATCGTACAGTTTTGAGCCATATCTCAGCTCAGACGGGGAAAACAAAGACATTAAATTATTGTATTTGTCCTCATAAGGATGCATTAGAATAGATTAGAGCAGGGAACTTTTGACCTTATAGTTTGTAAAAACTAAGCTTTCTCACACAGCATTTT
>NC_050514.1:13265617-13268961 GCF_002922805.2 Oryzias melastigma
GTTAGAAAAAAGCACATGATAACATGGGGCCATCAATAACAATAAAATAAAAGGATCTGGAGGGCCGGATATAATTACCCGGTGGGCCGGATCTGGCCCCTGGGCCTTGACTTTGACATGTATGGTGTACAGCTTTGATAGTAAATATGCAAATATAGCAAAATATACAAAGCAAAGAGAATATTCTTTATAAGTAAGTATGTCCTGGCTTTCTGTTGTCCCTTGGTTTTCATCCTCTCCTGCTATTTTCCAGCCCTTCACAACCCCAACCCAGAATTAGCCATTGAACAAAAATGGCGAGAAATATTGAAGCTATACAATCGTACAGTTTTGAGCCACATCTCAGCTCAGACGGGGAAAACAAAGACATTAAATTATTGTATTTGTCCTCATAAGGATGCATTAGAATAGAGTAGAGCAGGGAGCTATTGACCTTATAGTTTGTAAAACTTTAAGCTTTTTCAAACAGCATTTTTTGTCTGCTTCTGATTCACCGCGATGTGAATAAATAAATACTCACAAATGTAATTTTAATCTTAATTTTCTTTATATATGAACTTCATTATGATAAAAATGCTTTAAGAAAATGTTAAAAACACGCAAACTACATTGGAGTGGGTCTTCAGTAAGTGTTAAACATGCTCAATTTTTTTAGTAGTTTACTTTTTTTGTACTATTCTAAATCTTCGAGATAACTGTTTGAGAACTAGACTCATTGAATGTTTCTAAAATGAATCTTCAATAGTCTTCATCTTTATCTAGACTGAAACACTGCTGTTTTAATTTTTAATCAATATTGGGTTAGCTACCATCACATAACACAAACACTACAACCATTTTCAGACAATTTTATTTCACTGACAGTTCTAAAAATGCACACTGATTTTTTTTTTGTTTTTTTTTTGTTTTTTTATATGCAGCTTCTTGAACTTGGTGTTACCTGCAGAGTTCATTTACAATAAAAGAGTTGTTTTCTCTGGAGATTTCCAGGTGCAACTGAGGAGTTGATTTTATGCTTCAATTTATTTTTATGATGCATTTTGTTTTATTTTCTGTTCTTTGGGCTGTAATTTGCCTTTCTTAAATTGTTTCACATAGTTTGTGGTTGGATACACTGTGCTTTGTCATGCCAAGTCCAAGAATGTGTTGCTTATATTGGATGGAAAACTTCTATAAAATATTATCTCAGTATACTCTTTCATAGAATAAATGATCATATTTGTTTATTGAGATGTCTATTTTTCAGAAATAGTGATATTTTGTTTGGAAGGCAGTTTAGAAAAGATCTTTGTGGACTGGTGCAAACTCTATGATGAGAGGTGAAAGGTGCATGGATGTTGCTATGTTCAGTTATTGTAGTTCTCCTCTTCAAAAATATGTTTATTAGATAGTCTATTGCCTGTTAATGTAGTAATAAAAACCATGTCATGACTTTATGATACTGATAAGAGAGTCTTTGTTATGAATAAATTATATACATGGTTCCCCGCGTTTCATTATTCACGGTTTGATGTATTCAGATTTTTCAGGCACGTGACTCTTCCGGTTAGTCTCAAAAACCCCTCGTCAGAATCGTTCTGAGTCACGTTTTTAGAGGAACTACCGTCGCCAATCACGAGTGAGCTTCTTCCGGAATTAATTTGAATTTGGATTGAATTACTATCGATAAAGAAAAAAATATCTTATAAATACGGAATACGTGATTCATAAGAGTTTGTCATTTGAGGTGATTATTTTATGTCGCTCATGTTCTTGTCTTTTAAGATTTTCTTAGCTTGTGAGGTTCCTGTCTTTTATGTTTTTAACCTCTGAAGTTTATGTTTTTGCCTTTTTAAGTTTTTTAGTTATCTTTTTACTTGTGAAGCACCTTGTGACATCTGTGAAATATTCTTTATAAATAAAGCGTACTTGTTGACGTGCACAGATCGGGAGTGTGGAGATCGTCGAAAGCACCAGCCGTTGGGTCTTTTTGAGAATATGGTTTTGGACAATTCAGAATTTTTGGTCGGTTAATAATTACGCATTTTAGCTGTATTTTACATTGTTTATACTCAGATATGGTTTTACTGTGATGCATATGCAAATTTACAGCTTTCCATGACCATTCCACGTATGACTAATGGACTTTTCACGCATGTACCACCGCTGTATAACTTTGATATCACGTATGGTGCATATATAACAAGAAAATGACATAGCTGTCCCACAAACCACTAACAAATTGTCAGGGATGGGGTGGTGAAGGACCCAAATGCAGGAGGCCAGGCTTGGTGACAGGAACTTAACAAACTTAATAAATTAACCAAAGCATAACAAAACCCATGGAGAAACAAAAATGGCAGAACAAAACAGAGAAAATGACCTGACAATGAGGAGCTAAAAACCAGACACTTAAATACACTGAGGTTGATAAACTAAATGAAGACATCTGTGGATGATATAACCTGAACATGGAGAGACTGACAGAAAACAGAAAATGATAAAACCTAAGCTCAAAATCCTGACACAAATTGCTCATGAACAGTGCAATAATTATTCACTGTTCATTCATTCACGTATTGTTTGACGGGTGCATAAATCAGCCGATCTTTAACCCCTCCAGCAGTCTGTACTGAGTGGGAGTCTCCCGCTCTCCCCATCTGGCTCATGCAGGAAGGGGGGGCGACCGGACGAGCTGAATAAATTGTCTTTTTTTCATTATCACAGTTGACTGTGGTGGAATCTGAGACTAAACTTATGAGGTGCTGATACCAGCTCAATAACAAATGTGCCACAACTTGGTGGTAGTCAGAACAAGAACAAAAAACAGAGTTGGAGTTTGGAACAAACTCTGATCTTCATTTTATTATCTTTTTCCATTGCTACCAGCATTTCTTCAATAGTTTTCTGTGTTTACACAAACTTATTGAAGCATTGATTGTCAAGATCATGAGATTTTTTTGTAAAATTATTAAAGATGCTGCTGTATTCCTCCTTATTTTGTTGGTCTGCATCAGCTTTGTTATACACACTAGTGTTGCATAAAGGAGTGGCTGTGAGGCAATAAACAATGATTGGCTCGTGAGGAATTACACAGACCAATCACAGGCAAAAGCAAGTGTTTACTCACATATTATACACTAGTCACAAATACACAAGCATCTGTTGCAGACGCCTCTTTCCCTCAAAGCTGCTTTTTAAACTTTATGTACAAATCTTGCTTTTTGTTTGTTTGTATACAGTAAAAGTAAAGGATGGCAAATTGTATAATTACTTTTTTATTTATTTAAAGAATGCTTTAGAAACTAACTTCTGATAGTTCTTTTCTCTTTTTTTTGTATTCAAATGAACATATATTTTTCACT
>NC_050514.1:13269277-13271211 GCF_002922805.2 Oryzias melastigma
TCCCTGATATAAGTTATATTTGATGTTAAAAACATTTTATGTACATCGCTATTACAATCCAAATATGTAAATTGTAATTATTAGGTATTAAATAAAAATTTGAGTCATTTACCCTATTGATGACTTTTAACTGACTATTTAATTGCTTAAAAACATACTGGCTGATTGAATTTGTAGGAAATTATCCATATTCTTCTGTTTGCTTTTTAAAGGACTTAAGATCTGTGAAAAACTTTCCGAAATATGTATTAAATTGCATATTATGAGACATGCTACTCATAGAGAAATAGACAGTACATATCCTTGCTATTGACATAAATACATTTTCAGGTTTTGTTTGTGAGGGATTTCATTATATAAATTTAATTCAGTGAACTTTTCATATATTTGCACTCAATCTTAAATACATTTTGAGAGTTTCTCGCAGAGATTTTTAATAGAATTGTTCACCTGACTATAGTCACAGATGTCAATATCAGGTGACCCAATTGCAAATTGCAATCTGATTTCCAGTTTTAAAACTTAAAATCTATTTAAACTATTCTGCAGATTGCAATGTATTAAACTGACAGCATCTCCTTTTTTTATTAGTTTCTTTGTGTGGATGGCGTGTTTTGCAAACAGAAAAACAACATGTTTTGTCAAAAAAAATATATTGCATAGTGATTAAAAAAATACAGACTGCAACCTCAAGTACTGTGACACTAATTTTTAAATGATCTAAATAGCCTTTCTTCTTGAAAAAGCTTGTTGGATAAAAAAGCTATGAAATGCAAAGTTAAGATTTTCTTGTGTGATTGACCAATAAATAGCTGGTAGAACAAGAAAATGAATAAATCCCATCATGCAGCAGTTCTAATGTTATCATCAACACAGGCGCAGAAATATGTAGATAAAAACTCCAGGACATACTGCATTTTACCTTGCAGTTGTCAGATTTTGCTACATAAAATAAAAGTAAACACATCACTGTGATCCAGATGTACTGTAAGATATAGGGAAGCAGCAGCAGCAGCAGCAGAGATCTGCACAAAAATAACAGCTGTGAACAAACAGCATGTTAAATTAGGGAGCAGAAACACAGGCACAGATCACACCTGCCGGGATTGCTGCAGACAGAAATACCAAAAGCACCGTATGAACTTGATGTCGGGAAGGAAAGCGGTCCAACCAGCTCTCACCCATTTAAGAACATCACAGCTTTGAGCTAATTAGTCGGCAGTTTGTTTGAATTATTTGAGTCGATATTCTCCCTTTTACCTTCACATTACCTTCAATTTTAGCCTCAATTTGTCTTTGATTTCTAAAAGATTATAAACTATAATATGAAATGACTGTGACCTTGAACTTTTCGAAATCGGTGGCGTAACAATTGTTTACGGTGATGCATGATCTTTGTTCTTTTTTTATTTATTTATTTTTTAATTTTTTTAATTTTGCAAAAACTTCATACAGGAGGATGTAACTTGATGTTACAATTAGACGGTTCTGTAAGAACATAAACGCACAAACACACAAAAAATACTTGTGTATATATATATATATATATATATATATATATATATATATATATTTTTTTAAGTCCATAGATCAATTTTCTAAACCTACCGAATCCCTTTTGGAGTAACAAGGTGGATGGAGCCTACCACATATACTTGACAGATCTCCAGTCTAATGCAGGGCCACACACTCTCACATTCAGATTCACTATTTAATCAATGACCCCAAAGCCCGAAAACCTGGAGAAAACTGCACGTTAGACTCCACATATAAAGGTCCCAGATAGGATTTGAAGCAGGGCCTTCTTGGTGTCAGATTAAAGTGTTAACCACCACACTAATGTGCAGCCATAGAAGCAACTCAAAAGATTAAATTAAAGAACACGTTTACATTTTTTTTTATGAAAAACCCATTTTTCTCATTGTTTGTAACCA
>NC_050514.1:13271563-13287408 GCF_002922805.2 Oryzias melastigma
GATTTGAAGCAGGGCCTTCTTGGTGTCAGATTAAAGTGTTAACCAACACACTAATGTGCAGCCATAGAAGCAACCCATAAGATTAAATTAAAGAACACGTTTACATTTTTTTATGAAAAAGGCATTTTTCTCATTGTTTGTAACCAAATGCTTTTTGTAATATAAATTGTACTCATTTCATTTTCATGGAGCCACAGTGTCAAGGGTTGAGTTGCGGGAAGCAATGGATCTGTTAACCATGATCTGTCTGAGTGGGAGAGATATTTGCTTGGCTGCCAGCCCAGGGTTCACATAAAAAGATGCAAAGAATTATGTTAATACAAATCATTTTATTCAGATTCTAAACTGATTTTGAAGCCAACAGAATGCATGAAACATTCCACCGCTGTCATTCTTGTTACAAAGTGCATTTATGTCGTGTACACTGACAATTACGACAGTTATGCTGCAACCTTGGCAAACCAAAGGTTAAATAAAAAAGATTTCTATGGTTCATATTGAGTAAATATAGGCATAAAAAAGCATGTTAATCGGAATGTAGCAAACAAAAAATAATTTTGTATAAAGTGAAAACATTAACTGTTTTAGAAAAAAAGGCAATCTTGTTGAAATTAGTATGGTGTAACAGATGCAAAATAGTTAGGTTTTCCTGTCATACACACGTCTTTTTCATGTCAGAATTTGTTTTCCAAGTGTACATAGATGATAAAGGCTGACAGTTTGGGAGCTCCTTTAACATTTTTGCTCAGACTCCAGTGGGGATGTGGCAGCATCCTTGAATTGGGCGTATGTGAAGAACTCTTGGCATCAACGCTGTTCAGACAATATTTTTGTCCTTCTTTAGTGCTAAACTGATCGGATTTGACTGAGTCTGTGGGCTTTGACATTTAGACATGCGGCCTGCTGGTGTGAGTGTCAGCACCATAGCTGTTGTTTTGGTGGTTAGACGTGATGTATATTTACAGTCACAGAGTCTTCCTTGTGGGATATGCCACCTAATATGCCAAGAGAGAGGTTTTAATTATGATCTCGCCAGTATGCTGCATGTGTCTCGTGTTGGCTCTGATTAGTGTCTCGGGAATGGAGGCAGTAATTGTTTGTGGTAAGCTAAGTGTGTATATTTTTGTTTCAGTAATGATAGTGGCTGGTCACCCATCGGGCTTATGTTTCTACTCTCAACAATGTAGAAGTGATTTATTTGCTCAGAGCCTTGCTGTGCATCCAATCAGCATCAAGCACCCTAGGGTGACACCATCATGGTCATCTCCTCAGCAGGAAATGATGCAAGCTCTACTGTAATTACATAGGGGGTGAGACCAATAAAATGGGCCCTATTCGTGTCACAGCATCAGATAAGGACTGGCTGCTGGATGCATTGCTGCAATTACTACAGGCCCGGGCTCCTCGGCTGTGGAATTGGGAAATGATCATCTGTGAAGCACAGCAGAGTACTTTCGCCTCCAGCACAATAACTCAACATGTCTACTTGGCTATGTCAGCTCTGCATGAGCTGAGAATGTTAGGGATACAACGAAGGAAGGAGAAGATCAGGAGAACCCGGAGACAGGAAAGAAATCTTATGAAGAAATCATAACCTTATGGAACATACAGCATTTCATTCTAAAGTATTGATACGGTAGCTCTGAGGCATGGCTAAAAATTGATGCCATCAAAAGTTTCTGTTGCTTTTATATTCTTTTTTTCCTTTTATATTCTTTTTGATATTTTCCACTCTAAGTATCCCCCGTTGTGCTCTGCTTATTTAATAACTGTGATTGTTAACAGAAGTTGCAGAAACATGTAGATTTAATGATGTGTTGTAAATAAAATAGATTTTCTGAACTGATAGGAACAACAAACAATATGTCTAAATGAGCCAATTGGAGGAATCGGTGTTTTTTCTAAATTAATTAATTTAAAAAAACAATACACGTATATGATACTGAGCAAAATAGGTTTGAAAATAAATGTAACCATTAGAAATTATGCCTACTAGAGGGGAACAACTTCACAGCTAGAAATTTGGACTAATGAGGTAGATGCCTGTTTGTGTTACTGGAGAGACAATGGCCAGCCATCTGCAATCCGCTGTCTTAACTGCTGCCAGTTGGTTCATGCCAATATGATCCAATCCTCTGGTGAAATAGAGGAACAGCGATTCTGACAGGCGGAAATGCTCTTTGTTTAGAGCTTGGTGGGAGCACAAAGGAGGATGCAGTTAGACGAGGTCGTAGGTCAATGACTGTATTAGGCGGACTGATTGATTCTACGGACAAAGGTGCTATCATGAGTAATTAATGGGGAGAGGGGAGACTCGTTTGTAGCACGGCCTCTATTCCACTGACCTGGAAAAGAAGACATTTGGAGTAAAGTGAAGGCATGTATGAAAAAATGAGAATTGGTTCATATGTTTTTTTTATTTATGCTCAAATATTTAAAAAATGGATATCTCTACAAAGTGCAAAATCATGATGAACAAACACTTTTCATAATCATTTAATGGGTTTCTGTTTTGACAATTAAGCCATGTGACACTGTTAAAATTCACGACTCAGGGTCTTCTGCTAGATATTTTTCACATATAATGGTGTATACCTACTAAAATATGCAAAAGTTTCTAGTGAGCAGCAAAGCTGAATGCTGTTATCAAGAGGACTACAAAGAGAAGACATCTGCTCTTAAGGTTTCATGAAGCATCTCTCTGATGGTTTGCAATTTCTCTGAATCGTTTCACTTTTTAAGTCCGCTTCGCATGCAGTGTGATCCGGAATGTCTGAGCTGGGTGTGTTCGCTTGACAGCGGCAATCTGGCTGCGCGTGGACCCTGATGGCATTTATGTGTTCATTTTCTGAACATGTTAAGGGAAACCCAGCAGAGAGATGTTCACATACGTGCTGAAATGGAGCTTGCTCAGAGGCTTCAGGGAGATGGATAAATGATCAGACAGGAGAGGCCAGGGACTTCCTAGAACGGTGAATACTTTACACTCTTAACATTTTAAACACTCCTTTCTATTCTATGTATAAAAACAATGTGTCTTTTGTAAAGCCACTGACAAGTTTGCAGGGGTTTCTACCAATTTCTTCCAAAAGAGATCATCTTCAGGAGAAAAATGATGTTAGCGTGACGAATGCAGCAGTCTAAACTTTCCTGTAAACAAAAAGATGGAGATCAGGTGATGACAAAAGGCCTCCCACATAATGCTCCGACTCCTGAACAGTTTACCCTCACCGTTGGATCAAAGGTTCCGGTTTATCTTTTTGATTTGATGCCTGTTTGTAAGACAAACATGATTCATTAGGGCTCAGTAGCACAGGTACTAAACACAGGAGAGATATCCATCACCCAGGAGATGAGCTTCTGTTCATCTGCCAGTATTATTTACACTTTTAGAGACGCCTTTCTTCCATTTATCTCTCCGTTGCCTTTTCTTTGAGCCACATTATTTGATCTTTGTTTCTTTCCCATGAGTGTTTGAGACTGGAGCAAACAGATAGGACGTTTAGAAATAAGATGATATCACAATAAGAGTGCAATTAATGTTCTCAAACAAAAAAATACAAAGAAAATAGATGAAAGTTAATCACAACAGTAGCTTTGAACATCCAGAAATGTAAATTCTAATGAATTGTCAGTCAGCTCGGTTTGAAATTCCCTGTTTGCTTGAAGCAAACAAGTTTTCATTTCTCCACACGTTTTCAAGGCTTGGTTGTTTGTTATTCGTCCCTGTGATGCATTGGTGACCTGTCCACAGTGGGCAACATTTCTTCCCCATGACAGCTGGGATATATTCAACCCCCCACCCCTGACCCTGAACAGAATTTTGCGGTGTATAGGATGGATAAAACTCTTTTTCAGCTGGAAATATGACAGGTGACATGCGTAGGACTTGAATTTTAATAACCCTCATGCTGAGACATCACAGGTAACCTCACACTACTTAATCAATGCAGCCTTATTATTCTAATAAAGAAAGGTCATTTAAATCTGCATCACTCTTAAAGAGAAAAAAAATCAATTTCTACAGATGTAAAGGTAAGGAAATTTTGGCCAATTTTCCTTCAAATATAACCAAAAAAAAGTCTCTTCTGTAGTTGTATCAGACCATCTGTCTCGCTTCCTAACTCCTACCTGGTTGGCTGTCCCGCTGACAAGAACTGTTGAGTGAGAGATCTGCCCAGCAGTAGACGACAGTGACGCCTCATCAGACTTCCACCAGGCCTCGTGGCCCCTGATGGCGCCACAGCTGGGTGGATGGACATGATCGCTCACTACTCACAGACAGGATTATCACCCTCCCACTCCCGCCCCCTTAATGCATCTGTCTTTGCTGTCCTGTTTCTAATCTCTGTTCCCTGGCCTCTGTCTGTCTTCCTGCTCCAGCTTGTCGCTATCCCACAGTGCTCATGTACATGCCCTGGTGTGTTAAGTCGAGACAAAGAGAGGAGTCTCCTCAGTTCTTAAGGTTCCCATTTATCACAGACTTCCTCTGTTCTTTTATGTTTCTCTAATATTGCAAATGTGAAGTAGCAAAAATGGCCTGCATTGCAAGGTAAAGCTATGGTTTGCAACAATATTTTAATATTATTTTAAAACTGTATTCAATTAAGTTGGAGAGGACGAGAAAGACATACCGACAAAGAAACGGAGCACCCAAAAACATAAATAAATAAATAAGTTACAAACTGAAAAAAAAGAGAGAAAAGCAGAGCAGGAGAAGAAACTGTGTTGAACGCGCTATGGGACATCCCTCAGCAGTAAAGGCCTGGAGCGGTTAAACTGAAAGGATGGCTCAGGTTAACTCAAGTCAGCCCTGCATAACCCCAAATTTAAGTTTTTATTCAGGGCGAAAGTTTGGTGTTCAATCTTTCATGTAGAGAGTTGGTGTGCTTAGATTACATGAGGAATAGTTGAAAACAGAAATAATGTCTTGCTTAGGTCAGACTTTAGAACAGAGTAAGTCCACTTCAGAAAGACCTAAACTGACCTTCTTTTTAGTCAAGTCATTAATCTCTGACAATGCAGTTTGGAGTTAATTTAGTCCTGCAAGCAAATGTAAAATTTAATCAGAACTGACCTACGAGTCATGCACATGCTCTACTTTGTCTCCACCTTCTCCGTGATCTCTGGAGTTTGACCCTTAAGAAAAAAGAACCTGAGACCGAATGAGAGCAATTTAAGTGGTTTCATTCATCTCAGTTGTAAAACAAGATGTTCTACATTGTAAATGAACAGAGCCAATATTCAAGGGCTGTTCAGTGCTGCACTTAGGAGCTATAAACATTATTCTTATCTTGTCATAATACGTAGATGTTAGCCTTTTTTAATAAGGGTGTATTGAAAAAACAATTTGGCGATATTTCGCAATATTTTGTTTGGCGATACTTGTATTGATTTAAAATGCTGACAAAAAATATTTTTTTTATTGTTTATGAGGGTCCTTCAATGTTTTACTATTGTTTTTCACCTAAACGCCCGACCACTAGTTGGCAACACAGCACACTCAGCGTCTTTGAGCAGCTCCACATTACCACCAAAACAACAACAAGATCTTGCGAGAACCAGTTTGAGTTAAATGTTCAGTCAGTATGCACGTTTTGTTGTTATGAGACATGTACAACTTAATTTTTACTTGGAGTGGGTACCGAACCGAAACTCTGTGCCGCATTGCTATCAATATCAGTATACAGTTACAGTGCTTAATGTTGTGATCATTAAATAAAATGACTTTTACCATCTTATTACAATGAGAGACATATTAATATTCACATAGAGTTTTCTAAGTCAGACTTTTATCAATACACACCCCTATTTTTTAGTAGGAAAACCTAAATTGCAGCGAAACAACAATGATGGGACGCCTTACTTAGCTCTTGTGATGAAAATAATCCATGCCATTAATTCAACCGACATAAATCTGACAGATAAATGTGATTAAACAATCAAATTTGGTTCCTTTTTTGATCTTCTCTAACTCTCTGTATCAGACTGCACGAACCAATTGTATTTTTGGCAGCACGTGGATTTAGTAAGACAATTAAAGACACAAGTTTGTTGTCTGAAGCCATGAGGAGATCACTGGTAACCCCCTCCAACCCGAGAGCCATCTCTGTGCTATGATGTACTCTAAATCCTGACTGATGCTCTTCAAACAGATCTAATCTGTGCAGATGGCCACATGGAGGATTCAAACAGTTTGTTCAAGAACTTTAAAAATAAATGGGAGAAGGAAAATCGCTCTCTACTCATCAAACACTATAAGTTAGATAAACTTCTGAGATATAAAGGTCTTAGGTGTTGAAAGTTCAGCAAGTCAAAATTGTCTCCCAGTTTAGTCATATTTAGATATTTTTTCTCACATTTGTCACATTATCATCATATTTAACTCAGATATCATTGTTACATATAGATTTAAGCACAAGTGTTCAGATAAATAATGCAAATTCTGGTGTTAAATTGTAAAAAGCTAAATATATATCAACATATGTTCACAAGTACAATTTAAAAATAAAATTCACATTACATTTACATAAGTGCATACAATTTAGATTTAAAATTTGCATTTAACATTAATATTTACATAGGATTTTAACATGTTTATTTAGCTACATTTACTTTTTCACTTTGATCAATGTACTTCTTTATGCATTATTATTAGGTTTACATTTACAAACATGATTCTGATTTTACATGCATATGTACAATTTACATTTTGCATTCGACTTTTAGATTAGAATGTACATCCAGAGTATTTCCGTTAAACATAACATTTATATTTTGCATTTAACTCACATATGGGATACTTTTCTGAAACAATTCAGATCTAAAGGTAGAAAAATGCCTCAAATGTGAGAAAAGTTTGCGAAATCTGATAAAGCTGGGAGATAATTTTATTGGCTGAGTTTTTACATTTGACAGAGCACATAAAAGGAGGAGATGTAAAACTGTAATTATCTGACTACATGGTCACATTTACCTTCCATAATTTATTAGCAAAGCTTGGTGATTAGTTCTAGGAAGTGTTTATAATTAAACATTAAAATGAAGGGTATTATACATTATAAGACAAGCCAGTAATCTGAATTTCTCTTGAAAATCAGTCCCAGTCTCTGAAGGCCTTCATATTATAAAGTTACACAGAAAAACACCCAAAAGGTTTGTATTTTGCCTAAATTATGATTTAGTTGTCTTTTTTGCCAGTTTTAGATACAATGGATATTGTTTTGGTATTTTCTAATAATTATCCACAGGCTGAAAAATAAACCGCTCAGTCGAAGTGAGGCTTAACTGTGGTACGCTGGACCGTACTGTACCACTCCTTACAGTAACAGACTGGACCACTTAGTGAAAACAAGGCCTTTGAGTTTGGAAATTTTCCCTAAGTGCAATAGGATTTGTTTCCTCATTGCTCCCATAGTGAAGTTGTGTTGACTCATAGTCACGTTAGGAAAATGATCTATCTGATGATTTATTGTGAAAAATGGGCAGCACCACACAAATCGACTTGTTAGTTCAATATTACTTATTGGAGATGTTATGACTACTCTGTGATTGAAGACATTTTCCAATTTTAAAATAATGCTGAAAGAACGTGGAATTCCCATGAAAAGGTTAAATTCCAATATATACAGAAAACCAAAATTGACTATTTTAATTCACCGTTCTTTTCCATAATGTAGGCCATCACCACCTATTGAAGCCTAAAGATGCTGTGAGGTCACTGTGTGCCTACAATGTGGCTGAAAATTTTAACAAGAAAGTAGAAAAACTGCTAAAAGATGAGAACACATTGAAACAAAAACAGACCATGTTTTCACATCTGTGTGAAACATGAATTCAATTTCACTTAATGCTTTTTGTTTGGCCCTTTCAGTTGACTAGAAAACATTCAAACTGAGAAGAACAGATTCTTTGAAAGGTTTGTTTTTTTTTATTCCTAAATTGTTGCTGCACAACACAGCCACTTAAAACCAATCAAGAGTTCCTAATTTAAAATTTCATTTTGGAAAATAAATTAGAAAAACAACAACAGCACTCGATTGACTAGTCGAGATATAAAAAGTTTAAAAACACATTCAGAGAGCATTATATTTATGAAAAACAAAAGTAGCTTAATTGAATGTTTCAGGCAATAAAACCAATGCGAATAAAAATATTGGTAAAAAAGTAAGTGGATAAAAAAGAGGTTGTGTGATGTCAAATCATGTGATGAATGCAAGGGTGATCTGATAAAAAAAATGTATTTTTTTGCCACAATAAACAACCAATCGTTCATAGAAAATGCTTGATGAATGTTTCCAGAATGCTTGAATAAACACACAAAATATATTTAAATAGAATAAATAAAAATTTTAAATAAGTAATGTTGCAATAAATTCAGCAACGTTAAAACAATAGGGGATAGAACATTGATCATTTTATTTTATGATAGTAATAAATAAATAAAAAACAACTATAACACAAAGTTTTAATTTACCTTCATCTTTAAAGCCTGTCATTTTGCGTCACTTGTCATTAAAACAAAAATAAAATAAAAAAGCAACAAGGGAAAGGTGTGCTCACGTCCTGCAAGTAAGAATATTGGTTCACTCCAAAGTGAACTCTGGTACAGTTTAGCACAGTATGAATACAAACAGACAAAAAGTACAACTAAAGGGACTTGTTGACACATATTTCAGATGGGAAAATTATATTTCAGAGCAAACTAAACCAATTTAAATAAAGTACCTGTACCTGCCTATGCAACTTGAGTCTGCCAGGCTGACACCCAGCTTTTCAAATGTTCCTCTTTAATTAGCCCTTGTGCTATCTTATGGGGTTCAGATGATCCCACCTATGACAAAGGTGGACAAAGGCGGACATGATTTTATGTCTGCCATGGACATTAGTGAAGATAAAAAATCCTTGAAAAAAAAAAGTTCATTGCACTGTCTTGTGGGGACTAGATGACTCCACTTTTAATGTAAACATGCCTAGGATAGCACAAGGGTTACCTGATAGAACGACACAACGCAATATTGAAGGTTATAAGAGAAAAGAGAAACAATCTTCCTATAAAATGCAGGCTTTGATCCGAGGTGTCTTTAAAGATTGACTCGAATGAAAATCGTGTTTTTGTAGAATTTTGATCATGATGTATAAAGTAATTTAAGGTTTAAACTGGGTTTCTGAGTTTTTTTTTTTTTTTTTTTTTTTTTCATTCAAACTGTGTTAGATCTGCAGAGGGTGAAAATCCATGGTTTGCAAAAGCAGGTTTTTGAACCAGTGACAGCTATGGGCGAGCCAAAGTCTCTCTTCTCCCCTACGATTTTGGATCATTCATTCGCAGACAAAGATCCATTAACGTCTTCATTTTCCTCGTCTTTCCATCTGGTTCAAAACTGTATGGCTGGATATCTTCAATGCTGCTGAGTGCAAGAGCATTTTCTTTCATTTTTGCTAAGCTAATGTTAGCTTGGGATTGTGAGGTGCTATGAACTAGAGAGTGTAAACAAAAGGCTGATGGAAAATTATTGGAGCTGACCTCTCTGCCAACAGTGCCACCCGCAACCCAGAATTTCTAATAAGCTCTTGGTGTTCTGCAGAAAATATGTCTTATATTGGCTGATTTGGGCTAAAAACTATGAAATCATAATTTAAGTGATTTTACAATGGAAAAAAAAAATAAAATTGGACATGGACTTTAAATGGTAACAGTGTCAAATACAAATTATCTTTCATTTGATGCCAAACAAATGGTGAAATAAAGCAGCAGCTTCACAAGTTGGAAAAAGACAGTAATAAAGCAGGCAGAGTATTAAATATTAGCATTCTAGAGGCTTTGTAAAGAATCAAGTTCACTATGAAGCCATGGAGTTCTTCAGTGACCTTTTCCCAGAGATGATCTGACACACTGAAGTTTTCCCTCAATATTCAGAATCAAAACAAAGGTTATTTAAATCAAACTGGCATCTCGCTAGAATAACTGGCAGAAAGTGTTTCATCCAGACCCTCTTCACACTCCTGTCTTTCTTTCATCTTCTTTTATGCTTACGACGAGTCTTGCGAATAACATTTGAGGTGTGAATGGGTGTAGATTACATAGGATTTGTGCGCTCTACACAAAATAAAATTACGGCATCAAATATTCATTGTCATCGGAGATCAGCAAAGCATACACCACCATTGATCCATATGTGAAATGCAGCTGCCAGGAGCACAATCCAGATCCATCAGAGGCTGCAGAAATAACAGTGAGGGATGCTGAGTGCAAGAGCAATTTGCAATCACAGGGAGAAAATACATGAATTTCCTGGAGAGGAGTGTGAGGGTGAAAGATGTTGCACCTACGTGAAATTGGAAGCAGACACAACTCTTACATAAATATGATCCTTAGACAAGTGGCTTTCTGCATCCTGACAGCTTATTTTCTGGGTAGACGTATGAGCGATGTTTCAATAGGTGTGACAAGAAGAGAGTGGACGACTTCTTACTTTTTTTCAAATTTTGCTGGGAGCACTGAAAAAAAAATACATATACATATTTTTGCAGGAAATATTGAGAGGGTGGCAAAAGGGTATGTTAAATGTCGGAGAGTTTTTCTGAAAGAAAGAGGCGTTTTTTTTTTTGAGAATTTTAGAAGAATGTTATGCTAAAAGGAGAAGGAAACATGTTATTTGCGGAGAGTAACAAGAAAAAAAAAATAAGAGTGTGACCTTAAAACAATTAAATACAGGTTTACTGATTTAACACTCCCACATAAAGCACTATAAGCTGAATGTAGGAAATGGTAAAAACAAGTATTAAAACGAAAAAGGGAAAAAAACACATTGTATTATGTCTCAGCATTGTGGATTAACAGATTTATATCTTCGATCTAATTCAAAAGACTTAAACAGAAAGATATCCAAATAAAATATTGCCCAGGAGAAAAACCAAGGGTTAAGAGTAAAAATAATACCTCTAAACTTAAAGTTGTCTGCTCTTAGGCAACTTCTCACTGTACTTGAAAGGAGGCGGAGCTTGGGATCTTGATCGTAGTGTGGCAGAGAATTAACGGTGAGTGCACGCAGACGTGGGAAAATCAAGAGTCAGGACCTGCTGTGTGTGGTGTTTGTGTGAAAGTGAGGTCTCCAATCAAATAAATAGCATTTATAAATAATGTGCACTGCACTACATCGATTCCACCTGCAAATACACCGACCACATATTGAATTATTCAGTGCTGTTCTGTTTTTAGAATAGGGAAAACAAATCAAGTCACCAGCTAACTTCCTCTTATAAAAGTACTCAAACAGTTCCTTCATTTTCTCCACGTAATAAAGATTTCTAGTATAGGAAAAGCACACAATGTCATTTAATGATGTTTTTTGCTTTTCTGGTGGATCTAGAGACGAGTGAGAATTGTAATATGTATACATTTGCATTTTCTGAGAACAAGCTGTTCAATTTCCTGTCTGTTTCCTGCGCTGCAGGTTTCACGTACAGTAATTGTTCCCACATGTTTCCCTAATTTTGCCTTATTCAGGAAAGCTGCCTTACAGAATGAAGAACAACCGATAAAGCAAAGACAATAACACCTTTTGTGGGATTACACAAGCAGCAGTGGATCATTGCAAATGCTTTTGTAAGTATTTTCTGTCAGGGTGAAAAACGTGTACGGAAATTCCAAACACGCTGGGCAATGGGAACAGAATATGCTTAATGTAAGTTTTGCATTAAAGACTGGGTAAAGAATAAATAAATCAGCAGAGTTTTTCGCATTACAGTGTGATATCAGCCATCCAGCCAAATATGAGGGAATAAAATATTCTGCTGTATAAAATGTTGCAAAATTTAACTGAGCACAAAATGAGCAGGAATTTTTTGACTCTATAAAACTCAGGATGGATTTGAAGTTGCTGTTTAAAAATGTCAAATTGGCATTGGAAAAAAATATTTTTGGGGAAAAAATAACTCTAGTCCTCTTCTCATGGTCCAACACAATATCACAAACCCCAGAGTTTTGTTTAAAGATGTGTTTTTACCTTTTTGGTGAATGTCTATGGGTGTGTTACATCTCTTTCTTTAGACAGTTGTGAAAGCTTACTTATACTTGGTTCAAAGTGTCAGGAACCAATGGGGAAGGATCCAAAATGCAGGAGGCATGGTGTCAGAAACTTAAATATTTTATGAATAAACGAAAATGTGACAGAACGAATACAACTGTGACAAAGAAGACCTGACAATGAACTGAAAACCAGCTGGTCATCAACACAAATCATAAAAAGTGTGGATGATTTACAACTTCAACCTGGTGTGACAAGCACAAGAAAAAAAATAAAATTCGAAAAACCAAAGAAACATCACAAACATTGAAGTGTGTAATCCTCACTAAACCCAAAACAACTGAGGATTGGTCATCTGAGGTCTGCTTGCAAGTGAACCTTGCTATGCTTTACTGATGTATTTGCAAGTGAACTATGTAGCAGAACAAATACATTTGATGACAAACTGTTTTGTTATTTTCTCTGATCCACCCAAACTTATCTGGTAATCTTTTTTCAAGAACATGCCATCACTGCTCAAGGGTACTTCCCTATTTTCCACGGGTACACCAACCTTTTCCAGGACTTTTACATTCGTACGTGTTACTAGTAAAACATAGACTACTGGGATTTTAGATGAATCACATGACGCCAGTTCACTGACCAGATAAACCAAGTCTGTAGACAGCTGCTAAAATTACACTTACTCCTTCTGGGTCAATCCAACATGCCAAAGTGAATGTTCCCTTAGTCTTACAGAATGGTTACACAGCGTACTGTACTATCAAATCAGAATGGTTATATTTCAGCAGTTTACTGGTACGGCTGCTGCTCATACAGAGGGGTGGAGTTGGTTCATGTTTACAGATGGACACGCACATCATTTCCACACACAGTAAATGTCCTTATTGCACATTTCAATAATCAAGTTTGTCAAAAACGCTGCATGAGAAGAATGTGTTTGAAACTACAGATATGCATCAAGTACAAATATGATTAAGCCAGCAGCCTAGTCCAAGTGTTGCTGAAACAGTGAAATAAAAACACTCTATCAGTAAATTAGAATGTGAAAAGCTTGTTAGAATATGGAGAATAATGGCAGCGGAGTAATTATTTTTGACAAGCCGATTGATAGAGGGTTCAGCTGTTGACAAATTGCAATTGCAAATTCCTGTTTCTGTCAGCCACTTTTATGTATTAACAATTTCCTTTGATATGAATGGAACAATTTCAGCATGAAAATTGACATCCTAATTGATACAATCTGTCATTTACAGTACACACTTTTTCCCAGCATTCTCAGATCTGCACACATGGCACTTTGAGTGAAAAGAAAAATGTTTAATAAAGAAGTTGCTGATATCACAAATGTCACTGTCATTGGTTTGAGCAAAAGCAATAGATTACAGAAAGTCAGACTTCACCAAACCCATTTACTCTTCACCTTGAACCTAACACGTTATATGTCTTTGAACTTACCACCCTTTAGAATCTGGGATGCATTTTTCCACATTTTTGAAATGGACAACTTTCTAATAAACATTATTATTCTAACCAAATATCAAAGATAAGTGTCAATAAGTGAATTCTGGGATGGCATGCAGAGTTTTTTCTTTGTAAAATTTGACTCACTATAGTAGAGCATCTTCCAAACAGAAGTCCTTCGAGATTGCTTCTTTGCTTGAGGGAAAGGTGAAGTTGAAGAAAAACAATAAATCATTCACTCAAAAAATCAAAAGATCTCCCATAGATATTTATTTCATGGTTTCATTGAGCAGGGAGCATCTTGGTGTTTGCCATAAAATCCAAAAATAAGTCAACTAAACAGAAAAAAATGAAAAAGTTGTAAGACTTTTATAGAGGAGGATCATTTGTGCATCAAGCACAACAAATCAAACAGTTTGCAAAGTACGTCAAAATGTTTTAAAGAGTCTCTAAAACGCCTCTGTGAAATAACAACACTAGATTACAAAGTGTTCTCATTATGAGGACCTGAGCACCCCCAAAGGGACAATTAGGTGCAATGAGAGCAGTGTGCTGACACGGCTGATCTGTAGAATAATTAACACCTCTGCCCTTTCTGCCGTCCCAACAGAGAAGCCTTCCAAACCACAGAGGTGCACAGGTTGTGATGGAAATTTTCACACAACTGGCATAAACAAATGCACGGGCGCACTCACTCACACTTGAGTCTTGATCATAGGTTAAACTTAAATAACATTGAGTGAAAAACTCAAATATATGAGTAGAAGTTTCTTAAAATTCTATTTTAATCTGTTTTTGCTGATCCTAAGCACTGCTGCATCAAAACACACTGTGCTGCTAACCAAATGTGGTGGAGGTGAGAGGCTTTGGTCGAACATCAGAGACCGACCACCCTGATTCAGATTATTCGAAAATCCAATTCCATCCAGACAGGCACTTCAGATGCAGTTTGAATTCTAAAGGTATATGCTACTTCATAATTCAGCCTGTTGTGTGAAGTGTGCTGCAGACAGAGCTTTCTGCATTGTCATCACACAGTTAGGGCTCCTGCGCACAACATTCTATTTTCTGTAATTCGTTTGGCGTTATTTACTGCCAGCCTTATATTCCCTGTAATAACGTAATAATTCACAGTGATTACGTACTCAGTAATAATTTTTTTCAAAAGCTCTTTATGCCACAAGGCTCGGTAAATATATGAGCCCAGTCTCAACAATAAATATTAAATGGTCATGAGAATTAATCAGTAGGTTTGTGTCCACAGACATGATTTTATTTTAATTTATTTCTACCGTTAATAAACACAGCCACCAAGCAGAGGTAGCAGATGCGAGGGTTCCTTTAAAGCTGCAGCACTCTATGCAACTTATTTTGTCTTAATTACTTACTAGTCTTACTAGTTTTTCCTGTGATTTAATACATTAACTTTTTATCATTTGAACTTTAAGTGTTTATATTCTTCCAACTGCTGTAACTCTTCAACTTTTACACAATTAATGTAATTCCAGCTGATTTTGTTGTGGAGAAAAGTGGCTTTGCGATCTTATGAAACATTTTACTTTAGTAATGTGCTGCTTTTCTCCCCGTCAGAATCATTGACATATCTAGAGATAAACAGAGCAACGCTGTGATGTCACCAATGAAAAATGCCTTACGAAATGAAATAAACTCAGTCGCTATTTTTCCGCTGTGCTGATTTCACCATTTTGGGACTAGGCGACGTTAGTAAGCAGTGATTGGTCCGAATCGGCCTGACTCATCATTTCTAAGGCAATCACTCTCGCTAATCAGGAGTGAGTTTGTTGGAAAAGCACGCCCTTTCTGCTGAAAGCGGGCTCAGGGAGAATTGATCAAACGCTTTGAACGTTCGAGGTGGGGCCAGCAGGCACCACATGCTCTTTTAGAGGGATCTGATTGGCTAGTTTATAACTAGAATAATTTGTGAAAAAGAAAATGTATCATGAAAATTTATTTTGGTATAGCAGGAGGATGTTAAAAAGAGACACCTGAGCAATAATTGGTTACTCCAAATAATAAACCATATTATCATTTTTGGTCCATGATTGCTTCAAAAAAGTAGCAATTTTAACATAATTTAGAAACATAATTCTTACCATATTTCAGGTTAAAATTTAAAAATTGCCTAACAGAGAAAAATTAAAATTCTGAGAACAGCCCACAATGCTAAAATTGTGTTCTAGACAAAAAAGAACCTCTGTTCCCTCCAGGGAACTTCTGTTTCCTTGCCAGGCTATTGGATTTTTATTGTTTTTCTTTCATTTTACTCATTATAATATTTGCTAAATTAATAAGGGAAAATATCTGCTGTACACATACATTTTTTCTTCAACTAAT
>NC_050514.1:13287426-13321385 GCF_002922805.2 Oryzias melastigma
TTTTTGGTCCATGATTGCTTCAAAAAAGTAGCAATTTTAACACAATTTAGAAACACAATTCTTACCATATTTCAGGTTAAAATTTAAAAATTGCCTAACAGAGAACAATTAAAATTCTGAGAACAGCCCACAATGCTAAAATTGTGTTCAAGACAAAGAAGAACCTCTGTTCCCTCCAGGGAACTGCTGTTTCCTTGCCAGGCTATTGGATTTTTATTGTTTTTCTTTCATTTTACTCATTATAATATTTGCTAAATTAATAAGGGAAAATATCTGCTGTACAAATACATTTTTTCTTCAACTAATCACATTCCTGTCATGAGTCAGAGAAGAAAAAAAAAATTGGAGAGGAGTGTCAAAGGCAGCTTGTGCTGGAGGAGGAGGGGGGGGGACTGTACAATGGGAAAAGTTGCGGGATGTCTTAAGAGCACCGCTGGCAGCAGCTTTAAGAGTCATAGATGAAAGTGAGGAGGTGAAGTCACCAGGCTGAGCAGGTGAGGAGCACTGAGATCAGTCTGGAGGAGAGATAATTACACAGAAGCTTAGGGATTACCATGATTCTAGAGGAAGAGGAAAAGCCATGCAAAGCACATTATTGTGATGAGAAGAAGCAGAACTAGATATGTAAAATATTCCCTCTGTGGCTGCAATTGGGGAGGAAGGGGGGATTGAAGAACTTATTTATCCCTGGAGCAGTTTAAGGTATTTAGGCCTAAATAACAAGCAAGGAAGCATCAAAGGGTGTCAACCCATGGAAAGGGCTTGAACTTTGCAAACCACCAGGATTGTCACCAAATAGTAAACCCATCAAATCAGCCCAGATTTTCCTAAAAAAAAATAAAATAAACAAATGCAGGTATTTTGACATCAAGTCGTGTTTTTAATTTCTTCTAAGAATGCTGAGCCATCAAACATAGATATATATTAAAAACCTATATTCAAATTCATTTGTGTAAAAACTTAAATTTTTGCGATATTGCTCTCAAATTTTTAAAGACCAACCCACTTTACACATCATTTATCTTTTATCTACAGATGCTCAGCACTGTGGTTTAGCTTTTCTTTTCCCTTACCACAGATCTCCTAACTGTGTTTATGTTAGCGTGTAATTAGCCATAGTAGGTTATCAAATTAGTCCCAGAGGAGGACATGCTGTTACATGCTCTGGTACCATGGAGAATGGGCATTTTTAACATACCTACAACTATGGACATGATATTGCCTTAAGTGAGTAGACTCAACTGCTTTTAGCGTGGATTCTACTCTTGTTTTATGGTTTGTCATCACTTAAAAAAAAAAAAAAAAAAAAAAAAAACCTTGTCTTGTTAGTTTAATTATGGTGCCTGACAGAGCTCAACATATGTATTAACAATGAAATAACATTACTTACTTTGCTCATACACTGCAAAAACATGTTCCATAAACTTGACAACACAGCAACAAGTTAAGCATGCTGAAAATCAAATTAACGCTGCACATGTGGTGAGGTTGTTGACATCGATTCCGAGTTGAATACGTTCTACATCTCTATTGTCTCTGCAGCTTTCTGGAACTGTGGTCGCAACGTCTCTGATACCTGTCGTGGCGGCAACCCCAAATGTGGTGGTGGACACCGAAACTAAGGGATGCTGTCAAGCTGAAGATGGAGTATTATCACGTTTGGCTGGATTGTGGGACTCATGAAGGACAGGTATGAAACAGAACAGTCTAAGCAAGCTTTGGCCCGGGCTTTTTTGGAGGAAAATACTCAGTCCTGAGAGGTGTTTAGTGAGGCCATGGAGAAGGACTATCAGTTGGCCTCGAAGAGGTTCTGGAAAGCCATCTGGCACCTCAGGAGGGGAAAGTAATTTTCTGCAGGTACTGTTTTCAAAGCAGGTGGGGAGCTGTTGACTTCAACTGGGGACACTGTCGGGCATGGGAAGGTATACTTCAAGCATCTCCTCAATCCTGCTGTCATGCCTTCTCTTGAGGAAGCAGAGGCTGAGAACGTTGGATTGGTGATGTCCGTCACCCAAGCTGAGGCAGTCGATGAGTTCCTCAGTGGGAAGGCTCCAGGAGTAGATGAAGTCTGTTCCGAGTCTCTCAAGTCTTTGGATGCTGTGGGAGTGTCTGGTCTGACACGTCCCTGCAGTCTTTTGGCAGACAGTCTTTTGCATGGTAGATGGGAACCATGCCACTGGACTAGCAGACGGGGGGTGGATGTCCCCCTTTACAAGAAGGGAGACGGTAAGGTGTGTTTCAACTACCGGGGAATCACACTCCTCTGTCTCCCTGGGAAAGTCTATGCCAGGGCACTTAAGAGGAGGGTTTGTCCGATAGTAGAACCTCAGATTCAAGAACAACAGTGCAGTTTCCGTTCTGGTTGTTGAACGGTGGACCAGCTTTATGCCCTCTTCAGGGTTCTGGAGGGTTGGTGGGAGTTTGCTCCTTCAGTTCATATGTGTTTTGTGGATTTGAAGAAGGTATTTGACTGTGTCCCACATGGTGTTCTGTGGAGGGTGCTCTGGGAAAACGGGTTCCAGGGAGCCTTATTGAGGGCTGCCAAATCTCTGTATGACCGTAGCAGGAGCTTGGTTTGCACAGCGGGCAGTAAGTCAGCCCTTTTCCCGAAGCATGCTGAACTCCGGCAAGGCTGCCCTTTATCACCGGTTCTGTTTATAGTCTTTATGGAACGAATGTAGGCGTAGTAAGGGCCAGAGGTGATCTGGTTTGGAGAACACAGAAATTCATCTCTGCTCTTTGCAGATGATGTTGTTTGGTTGGCTTCATCGAGGCAAGACCTCCAATATGCATTGCAGCAGAGTGTGAAGCGGCTGGGATGAGGGTCAGCACCTCTTAATCTGAAGTCATGGTTCTCGACCGGAGAAAGGTAGTTTGCCCTCTCTGGGTGGTTAGGGTGGTCCTGCCATAGGTGGAGGAGTTTAAATACTTTGGGGTCTTGTTTACAAGTGAGGGAAGATCAAAGTGTGAGATCAACAGGTGGATTGGAGTGGCACCCAATCGTTGTACAGGTCTGCTGTGGTGAAGAGAGAGCTGAGCCAGAAAGCAAAACTCTCAATTTACCGGTTGAGCTTCTTTCCAGTACTCACCGGTCATGAGCTCTGGGTCAGGACTGGAAAAACAAGATCCCGACTACAAGAGGCTGAAATGAGCTTCCTCTGAAGAGTGGCTGGGCACTCCCTTAGAGATAGGGTGACAAGCTCGATCACTCAGAAAGAGCTGTTCCTCCATATCGAGAGGAGCCAATTGAGGTTGATCTGGTTCAGATTACTCCTGGATGCCTCCTTGGGGAAGTGTTCCAGGCATGTCCCACTGGGTGGAGGCCCCGGGGAAGACTCAGGACATGCTGGAGAGACTACGTCTAAGGGTTGGCCCGGGAACGCCTTGGGGTCTCCCCAGAGAAGCTAGAGGAAGTGTCCAAGAAGAGGGAAGTCTGGGCCTTTCTGTTTATACTGCTGCCCCTCATGACCCGGTCCCAGATGAGCGAAGGAAAATAGAAGGATGGATGTGGTGAAAAAAGTATTTACTGCTGCCAAAAAAAGTATTTACTGCTGCCAAAAAAAGTATTTAAAAAAATAAATTATTTCTAAACAATCATTTTGACCATACTGCAAAGATTTGACAAGAAGAGCATCTTTCAAACAATAAAAACACAGGCTTATTTTGTCCTCCATTTTCTCAGTTAAGAGAAAAACCTGTTTGTCGATGGGCACAACTCCAAACTGGCTGCATTGAACAACAGCTCAAAGTCTTTACATGTTTTACAGAGGATCTACTTTTGCAGTGTATAAACCTTTTTCATGTTCATTTGCTGCACATTGAACTCTCAGCCACCTTACCAACCCACTTTATAATGCAAACTAGAAAAAAAGCAAACAGTCTGTTGTTGAGGCTTTGAGTTTAGTAAAATACAACAAAACAGAAAACAAACCAACAAATAAATTGACTTATTCACTTTATTTCACTCTAAAAAACAGGAACCCAAAGTTTTTACAACAGCAAGTGAGTTTGTTTAAGCAATTGTAAACCTTTACCTACAACGCTTAGATCTACTATGGATTAAGATTAGTTTTTTTCAGATTTTTGTTTAGCCTGTTACAGTCAAACATAATTACAAGCCGATACGATACCACTCTACTTCAGAAAATACCCATTCCCCATCCCTTCTGTTCCAATAAAACAAATGTACCATGGTGTAACTTTTATCTATTTACAACTATAACTTTTTAAACTGAAGATGTAAAATGCATTTTAAAATGAAATCAAAAGAACAAATGGTAACTCTTAAGTTAGTAGTTAGAATAATAGCTGCAACAGATAATTGTCATTGTCGTAGATCTGTGGATGACAAGACTCTTTAAAGGGATGCTTTTAGAATTCAACTTAGCATGTTAAAAAAGTTTTCTGAGACTTTTGGTTAGATGTACTAATTGTCTGCCAGGTAGTTTTTTTTTCCTTTCACAAAATCAGCTCCACATATGACAGGAGCTGATTGATGGATAATATGAAGAGTAATTTTTTCTTGACTGAGGGTCAGCCTGGAGAGAAAATTCTGCAGAGCAAGCTTTATTAATTTATTATAAAAGGAAAAAAAAAAAACTTCAAGGCTCACTGTGAATGATAGATCAAAGGGCAGTTTCAATCTATAGTTCTTACATAGTGTTGTTTTAAAACACTGTCAGGTCTAATAAGAGCCAGGGTATCTATGACACTCACAAACACTTATAATATGTGTTTTTAATATATAAAACTTCACCTTTTGCCCCATTTAGTAGAGCTGTGATGCATAATTTTCTAATAAAATCTATTATTTAGTTAATTTGTTTGTCAAGACTTTTCTGAAAGTTTCTTTCTGCTTCCATCCAATCATGTCAATCTAATCCATACAGCAGGAATAGTCTGGTTCAGTTTTATTGTTAATGGTATTTTGATAATGGACTAAATTCCAGCTGTTCCAAACATATTCTATGATATAAATGCGTTTTTTTTTTATTTGTTCTGTAAAAAAAATTAGAATACAGGTGCACATATCTGTTAATATGAGTATTTTTTTTAAATAAATTCTATATCTCTTTAAGCTGATGTGCTAATTGCTATGAAATTTACATTTGTTGACTGACAATAGGAGCCCAAAAAGTTGTGAGAATTGCCACCCTTATTTATTAACCTATCGACTGTTGTTCGAGTCTCATGCTGGAAACTACCAAGTTCTGCAAACAGACGTGTGTTGAGAGTGTTTTCACAGTTTCACATGCTGGATTTCCTTCACAGCAGTAGATTTCACATCAATGAAAGCCTTTTGTTAAACCCAAAAAGTCTAATAAACAGTAATTTACTTTTATTGCATTTCTACTGGGTAAATTGGCCTCTGTGGCTTGATTTTTTTTCTTCTTTCTGTATGCAACATGTGAATGACAGAACAAACAGAGTTCTCCATCACACATTTACTGTACAAATCGAAATAAGCCGCTGAATATGAAACAAGAGGGTCAGGTAGCCTACTCAAAACAAACGTGCAGAGCTCTTGGGTTTAGTCAGCTCTTGTGTATTTGGGATGTCTAAAAATACAATGTTGTGAGTTCCAATCCATCCTGCAGCTTTGTATCATTTGACTTAGGGCAGAATTCTGTTTGGTGAAGAATGTGTTTACATAGCCAGCAGCACTGGCAGCAAAAGAGCACTCTTATTGCAGCTCCACATAATCCAGTGGATATTGTTGTCAACAAAAAATGGTTTACAAAGAGCACAAAAAAGTTTTATTGGCAGGAAGAAAATAATTATCAAATTACAAAAATTCTACAATAATTGTCTTTAAGTCTTAAATCCTATTGCTCAGATTAAGTAAAGTCTCAACATCCTGTTATACTGCCATGCCTCTTAGATAACTCCATCTTTTTGTGAAACTGTTTTATCCCTTATGGGGTCATGGGGCTCCCGGAGTCTATCCTGGCCACTGATGGGTGAAGGTGGGGTAAACCCTGGACAGATTGCCAGTCTGTCACAGGGCCACAATCACACACTCATGCACAATTTAGAGTAATCGATTCACCTATGAAGCATGTTTTTGGACTTTTTTAGGCCTTCTATTCAGCCCCTATTAGATAATTCAATTTTTAAATATTGTATGAAATTCTGATTTTATATTTTTATATTTCATCAGGAATTGTGTTAATTCTCTAGGTTATTTTGTTGGTTTTTCATTTCCAAAAGGAGATGTGTTAGGGTAAATCTTTGATTTCCAGCCTGTTCCATGGTATGTTAGGAGACACAAAACTGTAACAATGACATTCAAAGGGTGGAAACAAATAGGTTTGTTTGAGACTTCGTGGCTTATATCTTTGTTGTTTTTCCTTCTCCCCATTTTCACCCCATCACTGCTCTTAACAGTAAAAAGTTATCTAGCTCTCCTATGGAACAGAAGCCTGGAACCTGTCCCTAGAAGTTGTTATATTGTGTTGCGCAATTAGAAAAAAAATTGCACAATAAACTTTTATGTTTTTTAGACTTGTTTTTCTTATTTCATGAAAAAGCAGAGGCTTTATTCTTTTTTTAAGATACCATAAAGACACTTAGTTGAAAAATATTTCTTGCAGGTAAACATGGCAGTCTTAAGTAATTCTAAGCGTAATTCTTTTTGTTTAAGAGACAAAAAAATGATGAAGCAAGAAAAAAGGCACAAATAGCGACGGTAAAAGCAAGAAGTGTGTCTTTTGTATCGCCGAAAGTTTCACTCCAATCATCTTTTTATCTATTGTAAAAGCATTTCCAGTGATCTTTTTTTATGAAATCAGAAAACCTTTGATCTGAAATATTTGAGAAATTTGCCTCTGAGTTGTGGGCGAGTTGTTTATGTGCTTTCTCGCCAGCTTACTGCCCCTCACAACCCCAATCTAGCGTTACTGGTGCAACAGAAATTGATCAAGATTAAAGCAATCCAGCTGTACAATTTTGAGCTAAATCACCTTGGACCAGGAAAACAAAGATGTGCATGGATCTATTTGTCTGCAATGCATCAGAATGGAGCGGAACAGAAAGCTTGTGGCTTACTGTCACACTTACAAACTTTTTTTTTTCCATCTGATCCTAATTCCCAACAATTCAAATTGAAATGAAATTTTAATTTAATTTTTATTTTTATGTGTCCTCCATCATGAGAAAAATCCCATGAACAGGTTAAAAACACCAAAAACATGATTTTCATTGGAGTCTGTCTCTAATGACATGTTTGACAAAAATCGAAGTGTATAACAGAAGTAATATTACTTAATACCAACTAAAGCTTTTAACTAATTAACCTTCAATTAAGACTGTATTTGATTAGGATCCAACACACAAAAGAAACTGAATAGAAAGCCTGTCATGTAACTCAGGTCAAGCATTATGAATAAAGAAAGATACTTTCTTGTATTTATTTATTTTTCTTTTGTCATGTACTCACTCTTTTAAAGGCATTCAAACATGTAAAGACTTAAGGTTTTGCTCTTTTTTTTGCTTTGTATGAATTTGGTATGTTTCTTTGTTTTTTGTCTTGTTTTGTGTGTTCCCTCTTTCACAGTAACCCCAGGCTTATGTTGTTAATGATCCAGAGCTGTCTTACGTTGATTATCTTTAGTGTTATTAGGTGTTTAGGTTTTCAGTTCATCTCCTTTTTGGTTCTCCTTTTGACTAGGAGTTTAGAGAAACTTTTTCTTAAAGTTTGAAGTTCCTGCCATCAAGCCTGATTGACTGCATTTTGGGTTGTATACATCCATCAGTTCCTGACAGAGATGTCAGTATAGTGCCAGCACAAATGAAAGTTTTCTGGAACTAAAGTTTGTAAGATTTTTCGGACTATGTGAAGTTGTCACCAAAAGCCATGCCTTCCATCCTATGTAGACTTTGAGGTGGATAATATGAATTCATTTTTCATCCTGTCTCACTAAGGCAAGCAAACTATCCTCCATTTACTATGGTCTTTGCCAATAAAGGAAAATTTGATATCTTAAGATAACAGAAATGATATTACCCAGAAGCCATAACTGAGTCCTGTCATGAAGGAGACAGAGTGAGTGATTGCTCCTAGTTATGCAAGAGCTGATTTATCCCATTAGGCTTTGGTGTAGGCGCGAGCCCAGAGCTTGTGCCACTGAGACTCACTAGCAGTTATTGCCTGACATGAAAATTCTTCTTCAAGCGTGAAATGTCAGAAAGTAGGATTGATGCTTCTGCTCATTATTGCCTCTGCATTTTGGGATAAGAAAGGTAATATTTGCTGGGAAAAAATAGGAATTGCTAAGAAAGCTTGGCAGCCGTTAACACCTGCAGCCGAAAGAACTTAAAGGATGCCAACAATAGTCTAAAAACAAGCACAACATTTCTTGTTTTCAGTCTCAGAAGATAATGTTTGAGAAAATCCAATACAGGGTACATTTAGTTCACAAAACACCCACTTTCAAAGACAGATAACTCCTGATAAGCACTTCTCATAGATTATTTTTATGTACAAACACACAAACTAAAGGTTCACTGGAGCATAAGACTACAATGATTTTGATGTTTTTAACTGTCTGAACAAAAATGTGTCTTTGGAATATGACCAACCTTCACTATATTCTCATCACATCCATGTAATGATCAACTGCCACCATGTGGAACACCATATGGGCGAATGCATACCAACTTTCTCAGCAACAATTAATCGAGAATCATTTCCTGGGCCTGAAGAATGTTTGCAGCAAAGCTGTTCATGCAGCTTTATCTGTGCTGGGCCACAAATGATGTGAGGTGGTAAGATGAAGGATATATTACTGGTGCATTAATCCTGAGTCCCACCAGGCACATACACTGAGACTGTACAATGCTGCATATGCAAGAAGCAGATTTAGCCTGTTTTCTGCTGTCTCACTTAAAACAATCTTCAAAGTAGAGCCCCATTTACTGCTGCTTGATTCATCAACATTTTGTTTTAAATCAAAATGTCATCCAGACCTGATGACCTTGATTTTATGTTTCTGTCTTTTGAATGCCTAATCTGAGACAATGAAACTTAGTCCAAACTAATTGTTTTTGGACTTGATATCACAGTTGGTAAGTGAAATATCAATTTAAATGGTCCCTATAATTTAAATAGTTTTTTTTTATTTATTATGAACATATTTATTATAAAATGTAAAAGGTCAGACAGCCAATTAAATACATCTTGTGGGACACTATGGGTCATGATTGTGGGCTCACTGATCAATAAGTACGCTTTTTTTTAATAAAATAAATCATTTCCAAATAGTGCACTTTGCATCTGTTCTGCCTCTTCGTTTGGCTGAACCTATAAGCTTAACTGTTCATGAGTAAAAACAACCAATCCATGAGGCAAAAACAATGAAAGTGTGAGAGAATAGAGCTGGAGACTGCTGAAGGACTGAGGTTGTGTGTGCATCAGCATGTGCTTTATTGATTCCATGACTGAAGAACTCAAGCCTCCACTGACATTATTGTAAGCTCGACACTTGAGGATAACTTAATGGCATGTGCTTCCAAGGCTGAGCAGCTGCACAAAGTCTACAGAAAGTTGGAGCTTTACAAAGTACATCACTGCTACACTGTGAAGCCGTGAAACTGTTTTCTGCTGTGTGATGGATCAAATATCTTTGTTTCAAAGGCCTATAGATTTGGTAGATTCCAGAAAAAAAAAGTTTTTTAAACTGAATGTGTGCTGTAAATGGTTGAATGTCTTGTTCACCAGAGCTAAGGTTTAGTCCTCTACTTCCAGCTAAAGATACAAATTGTTCAGTAAATTTTGACATTTTTGCTTTTTTCATTTTTTTGCAAAGTTTTTAGAATTTTTTTAATTTGAGTATGACTCAATCTTATTGCATGGTGCAAGGCAGACCAAACCATAATTACATGAGTGTAATATGGGAGAACGCAAACAACTCTAGGATAAACTGAAACAGACATTGATTGATTAGTTTCAAGCATAAATTGTGAAAAATACAGGGCAAAACACAAATATTTCTAATTCATTACAGAAATTACGAGATGCAGTGATAAGAAAATAGAAAACAAACAAAAACAAGACACACTTATGTAACATTTGGTTCATTAAATTGTGTAATTAATAACTAAAGTCAGTAGAGTTTGATTGATTACTTGAAAATGAGTGGCAAGAAGTGAATTTATGTAATCCCACCCCTACTTAGTTACCTGATTTTACAGTTTTGCATAGTTATGTAATCCAGTTCTGATCAAATCAAAATACATTTTTTTGTTTTTCTTTTTTTTCCCAGTAGGAAAGTGAAATACTTGTTGATTATTGATTAATTTCATAAAACATTATTTCATGATTTTAGTAAACAGAATCACACATCATGTAATATATAAGTAACACTCATTATTTTTCATCAAAATACAATTTCATATTAATGCAGAAAAATTATCTTAATACATTGAAAATTAAGTTTTTTTGTAATTATATTTTATTATATTTTCAAACAAACAACAACAAAACAAACAAACAAACAAAACAACATAAATCAGCACAGCAAATATTTACCTAGTTTAAAAATTACGTTTTTAAGTAACACTGTAGTACTTATTTACTATTCTCTGAAATAATTCTTACATTTTCATAAAAAAAATCATGATTCACACAATATGTAATAACCATTATTTATCATTGGAAGACATAATTGCATTAATCCAATAATCATTCCCAGATATTTCAGATTAAGTTAAGAAAATCAATACCTTATTGATTGTAAACATATCAGTAAATAGTCCAATTATTATAATTATATAGTATTATATTAATACTAGTCAATTAACATTTATCCAATCGCTTCAAGGACAGACGATAACTTCTTAGAACAAGATCAAAGTTTTGATTGTCCTGTCGATTCTGCAAGAAAAACTCAAAAGAGAGACTAGCTTTCCATATAGACCTTCCTGACTCCTTGCCCACCGATTGCACTAATGTTGGTCATTTGTGAGTGTTTTATTCAGGCATAACCAGCCACATTGCCAATATTTGGTAGTTTTTCTGCTTGATCCAGTCGGTGTATTCAAGTCAAGTCCAGTCCATGTTACGTTTACACCCTTTATACTTTGTTCCTGTGTGCTACTAAGCTTTTCTAGCACTTTTTAAAATCTGTTTAGTTATTATTATTTGACTGGAATTGTTCACTTGATTATGTTCTTATGTCCCTGTGAATTATACTGTCCCTTCCTCCCCTTTTCTCCACTCCCAGAAAACCCACTCCAACCATACGTTTTTAAGAGACTTTATTTCATGCCAGGCTCCATGCCTGTACTTGTGGAGGACAGATTCTTCTTCCAATGCTGCTGCCTCTCCGGTGACATTCTCACTGCCTCCTGGACAAGCAGGGAGCAAGACCCCTCTCAAGTTGCTGCTTTTCTTACCCTGACTCTGATTGATAGTTTACATGCCCTTCCTATGTTGCTACTAAGCAGCTATCTCCAATACCCGTTTCAATATTTGTGAGTAAAACTTATTTCTCTTCAGTTCATTCACGGATATTTTTACCTTTTCACTACAGCTCTCAGCTGCCTGAAGATTCTTCTGTGTTGACTTCCTCACTGCTGCTGTGTGCCCTCATCCTTCTCATCCCAGCTTTTAATTAAACAGTTTAACTTATCACCCCTTAGCCTGAATCTAACTGGGTTGTCCATCCTGCATTTCATCACAACTCCATTGAAGTCTGTAGCTTCAATCCTAATTGACTTCTTCTGTCTATGCTTACTCATCACTGTTATGGCTTCTGATCTTTTTGTTTATCAACATGTAAACATAGCAGAGTGAAAATAATAATTGGTATGGGTATTTCTTTAAAGAAACACAAACAGCACAAAGGCCTTAATACACACATGCAAAGGAAGTTGTGTACTTCTCTTGAACATTGTAACTTGCTCATAGACTCAATAAAACCCATTTACAGGCATGCATATGTACCCTTTTTAAAGGCACAGTTTATCATGCCAAGTGTGATGCCCTCAATATAGTAAGCTCTTTAACAAATGTATCCTTTTAATTTTCTTAACAGCTGGCATCAGTACACACAAGGCAGCAGGAAGAGTCAGCTCACTAACACAGCTCAGCATGTAGTTTACATCCCTGCAGGAAAAAAACTAAAAACAGACCAACGTTTTTTTTTTTTTTTTTCTTCCTGGAAGCACACATAGTATAGGACAAATTGGGGTGTGAAAATTCAGGAAATGTTTGCATCACTGTTATTGAAAGTGTTTGTTTTGTGATTTTTTATACTTTTTTTTTGGCAGTGCTGGTCACTTATCGAATATATAGACAACGATTAACTTTAGACTAAATTTATATCTAAAACTCATTGAAAAACGTTGTCCTTAAAACTGATTTCATTCTGTAAAATATTCTAACCAAGCATCATAATTTGTGATCATTCACACTGATGACAAATGAATGAGACCTACAGTTTTTAAAATTAAAACTGTGGGCTATTTTCTCACTCTTGGTTTGTATCTCACCAGGATAATGTTTTTTATTTTTTATTTTTATTTCGTTTACTATATTATTGCTTTCTCCACCTCTCTCAGTTGAGCAACGTTGCTGCCATATTTAATACGTTTTTAGACTCTGGATCCTGTTGGAGAGCTCAACAGGAAGTTTTTGGGGAACTGTTAATCAGATGATGCTGCTGATGACTCAGCCTCACCTCCTCTTAATCAGATCTAAACATGTTTTTTTCTCAGTTGGACTTCAAGGTGCAGGTAGAAAAACAGAGGAGAAAGTCACATCTAACTTGTTTCAATTAGCCTTAAAATGAACCACTTGATCAATCAAACCCATGTACAGAAACTAACTGTTTTGAGAGAATGTAAGCAAATGATGGTCAGTTTGAGTCCCTACATTTCAAAACAAGAACAACTAAATGTCATGACATAAATATCAGCTCCACAAAATGCTCTCTGGCTTATTAGCTTCTCCCAGCACAAGGTGACAATTAGGATGTTTCACTTTAAATTCCTCCTAATATTTGTTAAATGGAAGGTTCAAGTCATCAAATTAAAGACATTTCTTACTTAAATAATTCTGAATTTCAGTTGTCATTCACACAAACTAAAAAAAGCCGTCTTTTTTATGTTTTTACACTGAATATGTTTGTTAAAATTCTCACCTCAAAGGTGTATAATGTAGAACATACACTCACAAATGTGTAACATGTCTGTAATTGACTTCGTGTTATACTTTTGTGTTTCACACTTATGAATTTCTCATTTCTTACTAAATGTGAAGGTATAAGAAGAGTAAACTAGGTGAAGATCTTTACCTGCCTCATATTAAGATAGAAAGTATGAAGTGTGAGACTCAAGTCTCCATTTTTTTTGCCTCCATGGTTTCAATCAAGAGAGAAAAATACAAATAAAGGTGAAATATTAGCTTATTAAGTATAGAGCATTTGTTTAAAGAGTTGGAATTAAAATAGTCAAAATAACCAGCTTAAAAATAAAGGTTTTAAGGAAAGTGGTATTATTAAAAAGTAAAAGTTCAAGGTGAAAGTGGGGAAGTGAAGGTGACGGGTTGGCTCATGGATCTGCAATAACAGATGGAGAAGAGTGGAGCACCTGCAAGTTTTTTTTTTTAAACCCGATGGTTAGTCTGTGATTGGCTAAGAGAAAATAAGAGAGCAGTGATTGGATAGAGGAGGATTAGTGAAGACAAACAGCTGAGAACAACTAACATGCAGGATAGTCTTTGTGAATTAATTTCCCTTTTCAATTACGGGTCGCTGGTCGCTTTTTTTTTTTTCAACTATATACTTTTTTCCCCTTTTTTGAATAAAACCTGTGGTTTTTGTTGGAACGTACTTAAAGGACTGCTATCTTACATGGTATAATTAGTGTAAACAGAAATTTAGAAAAGTGAAAGATAGATTTTTTTTTTATATTTGTCCAACCTTTCATGAAATGATCACTGCCTGCATGAGTATGATTAAATCCTTCTGCTTGATGAAAGCAGTGGTTTTTCTGCCGATTTTGTTTGCCATCTAATTTCCAGGATTGATTGCCTTTTTTGAGAATCTCTAAATGGTTTATAATCTTCACAATAATTGGAGAAATATGAAAAAGGACATATGAGAGGTATGTTCAAAAATGAGGTTTCTCAGTCTTGTGATTTATTCTCCATTAAAAATATATAAAATGTAGAAATAATTTAGTATGAATATTAAATAGATATTTAAAAAATGGTGTTAATGCTACATTTGTTCATATACATTTTAAAAAAAATGTTATTTTTGTTTTGGGCTAAGAAAAAAACATGTCTTATTGGTTACTTTCGTGACATTAAAATAATATATTCTTTAGGTTTTTAACCGTCAAGTTGATCAGAAAATCAAAAAAATAATATAATACACATTTGTGATTATTATTATTTATTTGCAAATGACATTATTATTATTACTATTGACTTATAAACAGTCATGTGTGAAAACCTGTTGGTGTATTTTGAAACATAACATTTCCTGTGGCGCTGACATTGTTCAGGCACCGTTTGGGAAACAAATAAAGGCACAAAGACAGATGGAGAAGGAAGGAAGGAAGCCCCTGGGGGAAGGCCTTATGTCTCAGTTTCACTGCAACAATGGAGCACGTGCGCTCTGCATTGTTGCCTTTGTTCACTCGCATGGCGTTTATCAGCTGACCAGAAAACTACATCACGTCCTGTCTCTGTGCTATTGATCTTGCATTACAGGGCCTCCCAGCATTTCAACGGATGAGGAGATTTCCTTGACAATCATCTGCTGTGAGTGGGCCCCAGCGACCTCGGCATCTGCTTGCTGCATCATTCAAAACGGGGCAGGAAAGTGATGCTCGCGCTTCTACCAATCCCAGCTTGTCCCTTTAAAGTGTTTGAGCCAATCAGACGTCGCTGCATCATTCCACTTTCTATTTTCTTTTGAAAGGAGTGCAATTTTTATTATGTGTGTATATGATTTTAATAAAAATGTGAATGAGGGTCTGATTAAAAAAATAGACCTTGAGTAAAAATTGGATTTATTAAAACTATTTCTATATAATTTTGCAATTTGACTATTTATTTTTAATGTCAGAACTAATTTAAAGCACCTCTTTCTTTCAAGTTTAAAAAATGTGAAAAAAACATCTTCTTTTTCTTTGATACATCGAGTGAAATCACTCAGGGAAAGGCCAGACACATTGTAAGCAGCTGGGACAAAGAACAGTAAAAGCTGCTGCGCTATTGAGGAAGCTAATGAATACAATTTTTGAATGGAAAGTGTCAGGCTGAAAGGCTGAGCTTCAAACAAACACAAGCGCGAGGCAGAGGAGATAGTGAATAGACTTCCTGGGGGATGGGCACTTTTTGCCGTTGGATTTAACGGTAACCCACAGTGTTGAGGGACTCCGAGGGGCCTGTTTTTAAAACAGTGGGGCGGTTGATCAAACACGTGAGGAAAGTGAACAATCAGAGGATAGAAGTTCTTTCATTTGAAATGACAAATTGGAATAAAAAAAACAAATATGCCTGAAATCTGTTTGTCTTGTCAGCAACTCAGCTACTATATTGAAACCAGATTTTAACAGGAAAAGAAGCTGGACTGACTCAGAAGTTTAGAACTACCATCACCTCTCGTGTCCCCTGGATGTCTGTGGACCAAGGTTAACATGTTTGTTGTTCTAAATTGGTTGGATAAGTGGTTCTTTTGAGTTGTGTTAGGTTTTAAACAACAAAAGTTCCAGGCGTCTGAGGTCAAACAAGTCAGCTTCCTGTGTCCTTTTCCTTATCTTTAAATTGTTAGTTGGTCCAGAGGATTTCTTTTTTTAGCTTTGTGAAAGCATGGACTTTTTTTTTCTCCATTATTAACCACTTAAGCCCTGAATATAGTATTTCCCCCTTTTCTCCCCTAAACATAAGATATGTTTTTTTTGGAATACATTTGCTAGAAAGATCAATGTATAAAGAAAGCTGTGTTTTTATTATGTTATTTTTCTCATTGTGGATAACATACTAACAGAAAATTAAGATTAAAACTGCATTTCTGCTTCCCATGGTTGTGAGGGGCTGTAAGCTAGCAGGAGGAATCATGGGAAATGCGGGCAGGCTTATTTGTGCCAACAGTCCTGCCTACAACTCAATTTCTGATGAAACAACTCCTTTGTAGAAACTATATAGTTAAAAACAGCATAATAATAATGAGATCTAATAAGATCACTGAGGAGACTTTTACAATAGATCAAAAGATGATAGGACAGGGACTTAAATTGTTTTCTTAAGTCTATCTCCTCCAATATTGAGCATGCCCACCATACTCCCAATTACAGATTATTCTGGATATTTTGTTGAATAAAATTCCCTAATTATTTCCAGCTAGATAATTTGATTGATTGACACATATTTTAAGCACATTTTGAATTAAACTATGAACTCACGAGGTTGTGTATTGATTTTCATCAACAATTCTTGTTAATGACAAGAACATCTATCAAGTAATATATTTCTACTAAGATATTTAAACATTTTTTAGTCGGCATGTTGCTTATTATAGTGAAATTCATTTCAATTTGCAATTTCCCCATTGTGGGACTAATAAAGGTTTTCTTAATCTTGATCAAATTTCTCTGGAGATTTTGGAAGAGAAAGGGTAAAGAAGGGTAAAGGGTAAAAATCTGCACTTATTCACGAGTGTGTTTCTTTTAATTTACAGGTGGGTGAAGGGACTCGTGGGTGGAGACATCAGAACGCTTTCCCAGTTTGACACATTGCTGAATTGCATGACACAACCTGGTCACATTGCCCATATCATTTTAGGCTTATTTTTCCTGTGTTGCAGAATCCAATGGATGACTTCATAGAGGATGTGTCCACTGCAGCATCATGATGCTGTTAACTCATTTCACAGTGGCAAGATTTGCAATTTATTGTCTTTATCCTAAAAAAATAGAAAAAAAGCAAAAACACAAGATCTTATTTCAATCAACTGGGTTGTATTGTCAGGAGCACATGATGGAACTGCTGACAAGAAGCATTTGTGTGGTCACGGAAGCATAGTTTGTTGTGAGAGCTCTGCACAAGTTATTAGCTAAAATATCTTCTGCTCTCTTTCAGTGTTAACACAGTGTATTAGATTGTTGTACCTTTGCATAGCAGAGGTGGCACGGATTAGTCAACAACCTTTTACACTTCACAGACAATCATCAGCCACTTAAATGCACCCATTCTGTCCAATTTTGCTAATTACAGTCACAGAAACTACAATTTTTGCTCCATCGCGGTTATGATTTGTTTGCTTTCAAGTTTAATCTATCACTGTGTTGACAGTTCCAGCTTCTTCACTGAGTCAATAGCAGCTAAGAGGAGTTGTGTTTGAGTGTGTAATTTTTGTGAGATGGTACTAATGTTTTTACAGCCCTCTTTAAAAGATGTGGGCGTGTAAATAGCACATCAATAAAAGAAACTAAGCAATTTATGGTCCTGCAAGTCATATTCAGATGAAACAGACAGAATCGGCAGGAAACCCAAATTGTGGGTTTTCCTATAATCCATACACGTTCATTCTTTTGCTCCTGATTGATAGAGAAATCGAGAATGCTAACTAGATGATTCTTTGAAGACAAGTTTAATACGACTGCCTTGTTCTCTGTGGGGTCCATTATATTTCTAAGCGTGCCTCACTTCTGGCCACACCCACATGCCCATAAAAGGCTGAATGAAAACACCTGCAAGCATCACCAGCTATTATATTGGAAAGCTTGCATGCTAAATTGGATGCATCCTGAGCTATTTTAACGCATCTTATCATTCCAAAATTGCAGCAAAAATGCAGATGGCTAAGTAAACCAAACCAGCTAAGTACATTTCAGTTCCATTAGGCACCATGCTCAATAATTACCTTCATTCGGTAAGAAAACAAACCAGCCAGATGGCCAGGCTGATGAGAACTCATCGATCTGATGTCCCTTTTGCATACTTGCTTAATTTTTGAAATTGATGGGATGGGTCTCTGAAGGGTTAGGAGTGAGTCTGGGGCAGATGTGACTTCCCCCCCATCGATGATGAAGATGACACTCAAACATGAGACGGGTGTGAGAGCTTCAGGGTCGCCCCTGAGCTTTAGAAGAGCCTCTCTTCTAAGTCTATATGCTCCCCTCTTTCTACCTGCTGCCTGTCTGTGAGGAATCAAATGCTTCATTAACATACAATGTCAATATTTTAAGTGTGACTTTTCATTTCATGCACTTTGGTCTATTAACACATGCAAATGCTGACTTAATAGTCTCAAACCCTATTTGATATGTCACAAGTGTTAATTAAAGTAGTGTTTGAAAAGCTCTTATTTCTTAGGTGGAGGGGATTGATCTTTCATTTAATCTGATAGTATTATCATGCAGGTAAAATTTAACCTACGGTATGTTAGGATGTTTTTATTTATTTATTTTCACCTTTGAATTATTATTATCCTTATTCTCTAATACAAGTTCTTAAAAACCCACTCCATGGCAATTCCCTACCGAAAGTTGTCAAATAATGCCATTCGCTTTAGAATGTTAATACTTTGGAACAGATTTAATATTTTTTTCAATGTTTCATTAGATTATTGAAATTTGAGAATGAAAAGTGAGCAGCAATTTCGCTTGGATTTGACCTGAGTGACCCTCCTACTTAGTCTGAGATATTAGTTCCACGTTGCTTCGAGAGAGGCAGCTTATTAAAAACAACCCTTCATTTCCATAAGACATAGAAAAGCAGTTGGCTCCTTAATCTTTGAAAGCTGTAGATGAATATCTCATCATGACCCAAAATGTACAGTGCAACAGAACGTAGCACTTGGCTTGCTGACACACACGGGACACACACTTGTACTCGCCGCTGTCACGGGAAAGGGACCATTGTCTCTGCGAAATCTTGTTTAGTCATGCTACGATTGTCCTTTATTGACAGTGATATGGTTGTTGGATGTTGGGAGCGAAAAAAGCAAAGCTGAGAAAAAAAGAAAAAAAAAACACACTTACAATGCCAGGATCAAGGTTGCATATATTTCCTGAAATAATGTAGAAAAGCTTTAGTGAAATGGTTGAACAAAGCTGTTTATAAGGCAAATTTTAAAGAATGATGAAGACATTATGAACTCGATTATAGCCAAATGACCCATCGACCATAATCATGTGAGAGCAGGAATCCATGCCAGAGTTTGACAAATGCAGGAAGGCAATGAGGGATGCGTGCTGAATACCAATTGATCTGGATTCAATGTGATTGTGAGTGCCATCTATAAAAGCTGGCAAGCGTGGCTGCAGTTTCTCCTGTAGCACAGGACCAACAGATTGAGCTGATTATGCTGCTGATTATGTTAGCAGGAAGAAAGACAACCAGCCATGATGGCAGCCGAGAAATACGCAGCTCCTTCTGATCAACTGTCTTGTTTCCCTGACGGAAATTAGGTCTTTTTTCTGATAAAGTCCAAACACATTTATGAATGCCATTTTGCACAATAACATGAATTCAAATTTTCAATTCAATTTTATTTATATAGCCCAAAATCACAGAAGAAATTTGCTTCATTGGGCATGAAACTGACAAGGTTTGCTTTTTGAAAACAAGATTGTTGAAAATGTCTTAAATGTAACAATTTCCTGTGGAGTCCTACAAATTGTAAGCATCCTAACATCAATTACAAAACACAAAATTACTGTTTTTCTTAATTTAAAAAAATTACTCCTCTACCTTAACCAATTTATATTTTAATGAAGGAAACCTGCAGGTAAAGGTGGATTAAAAAATAAAAAGTAAATGTTAGTATTTTTCAGACTATAGTTCATCTGTCATCATTAACCCAGTTCCACATCTTTGTTTTGTGTTCTTCATAATGACCAATATGAAAACTTGAGTGTTGAATAGTCACAGCAGAGAAGCTGAGGTCTTGAGTTTTACCTTCTGCAGGTTTGTGGAGTACATGCACACACGGCAGTGACAAAAAAAATAGAGCAAATTGGTAAAAATAAACAAGGTGATGCTACATGATGCATGTGGGTGGTTTTTGCTCCGGCATCTTAATGCACTCTAGCAAGTTTAAAGTAATCCAACAAGCTATCCACATTCCGGTTGTCTCTGGTATTCCCCGTTTGTTTCCAAATCCTAAAATTGTCACTGTGGTAAAATATTGCACTTGAGCTCATCTTTAATTCCAACCTTCTTCAACAGATATGTTTAGTACATTTAATTATGGTGACTTTCATAGGTCGACCAGAGCTATTTTTAAGGAGATTTAAATGGTAAATGAGTGAAAGCCAGTGACACATATTATCAGAACACACCTAACATGGTGATAAAAATTAAATGACAAATCTAAACAGCAATGGATGCTTTAATCTATTATTAACTGCTGATTGGATCTTTGTCCAGCATGTCATTCAAAAAAATAAAAATAAAAAAAATAAAAAACTGACTATGATCAGCACATATATATATATAACCCAGACTTTAAATTCTGCACATACCTGTAATTACAACGTGACAATAAAATCGATGTACAGCTGTTTCAGAGCTTCCACCGCTTGTGTCACATCCTGTACTGTAATTTTAAAAATTAGACGTGTTATTTTCATGTATTTCTGAGAGAATGCATTGACGGAGGGACAAGGTCTGATATTAGAATCTTTAAAACGATCTGCAGGGTTTGTAGAAAGGATGACAGAAAAACAAGAATAAAATGACTGTGGTCTAAATTGCTTTGAGCAATCGTATAGAAAAAAGTAGTGAAAATTTGTCTGAAAAATAGTTTTATGATAAATTATTTCAAAGTTTTAATAAACAAAGCGATGGAATTAGACACAGTTTAATTTGGTCTTGTGTCTTAAAAGAGCCAAGATATCCATCTTGAGGAGAAAAACAATCAAATAAAGTCTTTACTTTAGCGTTTTTAATGACTGCTATAAATCTGCGATGAAACACTAAGTGAACATGTCACAGACACGAGGAAGAGAGAACTCATCTAAGCAATGTTGGCTTACTTATTATTATTTTTTCATTTTAATGATGGATTCAGTCTCCTCAAGTAGGCTTTTGGAGAAGTGTGTTCACTGGTGTGAGGGGCTGACTTTCTTGTAAGGAACTAACACTATTCAGACAGTCTGGTAACTAAAAACTATTAAATCATCCATCCATCCATTTTCCTGACCGCTTTGTCCCTTTCGGGGTCGCGGGGGTGCCGGAGCCTATCCCGGCCACTGATGGGCGAAGGCGGGGTACACCCTGGACAGGTCGCCAGTCTGTCACAGGGCCTCAATCACACACACATTCACTCTCACATTCACACCTAGGGGCAATTTAGAGTCACCAATTAACCTATGAAGCATGTTTTTGGACGGTGGGAGGAAGCCGGAGTCCCCGGTGAAAACCCACGCATGCACGGGGAGAACATGCAAACTCCACACAGAAAGGTCCCAGCCGGGATTCGAACCGGGGCCTTCTCGCTGTGAGGCGAGAGCGCTAACCACTTGCGCCACCGTGCAGCCCACTATTAAATCACATTAATGCATTTTTGACGCCCCCCAAAAAAACCAAAACATGCTTTAACTCATCTATCACACTTGCAAATTATGAAGTTCCATTTGCAGAGCAGTTTCTTTAAACTTAAAATGCTCATTTTAGGAAGTTTTATAGATTAAGATAAGCTTAAAATTTGATTTAAAAAAAATACTCGAATTAAAAAGCATGGGATGTTCTCAAATTTAATTATGTCTGTTTGTATCTTGATTATAATCTGTGCCAATTTAAAATACTCTGCTTTACCTGCTGTTCCGTTTTATATGAATTACAGGCTGATTTGTGAAGCACGAGGACCAATCAGTTTTTATTTAGAGAAAAAAAAATGCTTGTTGTTTTTAATCCCATTCAACGCAGAACTCTCTCTGTGAGCCAGATCATAAACAAGTTGTAAACTGCTTTTAATCCATGTCATTTTGGTGTGCCGGTGTCTTCTGAATTAGATGTGAGCTATAGAGCAGCGATGCCTTTGACATGAAGTTTTTTCTGTTCTTCTTTTCACAGCATTAATGGCTGGAGCATTCCCATTACCTGCTCTGAGCCCTGAAGATGAGATTCCTGTGGAGCAGGCCGGGAGCTGCTCTGCTGCACTGCATTGTGATGAGTTATCCACTGATGTTTTCCTGCTCTCGCTCTTCTCAACTCTGTCAGTTCTTCCTCTGTCTGATGCCTGTCTTCCACCATGGTGAGGTTTCTCACCAGGACTACTCTTTGTTTATTTCTTTCAAATCCAACTGATGGATTTGTTTTATTTCGTTTTTGGACCCTATGTGTTCTTCTTTTCACTATGACCAAAGATCATGAAGAAATTAGAAATATTTCTGTGAGTAAAGTAAAGGTCATTTTAAGCCATTTTAGTTGTTCATATTTATAATTTTATAAAAATTATCTAAACATACATTTTGATCATGCTGTCAAAAAATGTTTTTTCATTAGTTTGAAGCTTGACTTAAAACTACAAAAAAAATAAAAATATCAAAGAAGTCATTTTTCCGGTAACTTCACATGCAGTTTTTACATTTTACCATTACGTTTTTTTTAACATTAAGCTTTTTGCTTGTCATTTATACAAAACATAAAACAGAAACAAAAGAGCACAGGTATAAAGAGTCCCTGGCTGCTTTATTTTCTCCCCTCTGTGTCACCATCTACACATTTGCTATGACAGGGTTAAAAGAACTGTTGTGAGATCTCCGTTATTTTGTTCTATGGTGTCAACGCTCTTGTGCACATTTCAAATCACACACAACAACACAGGCTAATTGGAGTCTATATAATTCAACTGGAATAAACATCTAAAACTTAATTATAGGAGTGTAGCTGAGGTTGAGTCATGTCATGACTCATAAATGTGCTACTAAAGAGCTGTATTTTCACGTTCTTGTCTTTGCTTAATTGGTTATTTTCTGATTTGACCACACTTTTCCTGGCTATTTGCTGAAGCGTGTAAATCACACCTTAATTAGGCTTAATAGTTTAGAATTGTGGTTTAAAAATATAAAATATAATACTTTTTATCAAGAAAGTAGATTTCTCCTTTTTATTTATTTTAGTTTCATCTCTTATAATGTGGATTACAGAAATATTCAGATAATAAACTGTATTTTATGGCAAGTTTAGAACATACAAAACATGTTTATTAACTTTAAGGTGTAATCCATCTAGTTGCTTCTGAAAAAAAGCTAAAAGTAAAATTGCTTTCCTAGAGGAAAAGTATTTTATGATCAAAATGATGGATTGCGCCTTAAATTAGCAGAACCTCAAAGGACTTGTCATTATGAAGACTAAAGAAGCAGAAAATGATAAATCCTTGCAAGTGTGCAATGACAAAACTGAGAACGTCACTGTTGAATAAAAGGACATGAGATGGCATCTCTTTGGTTCTTACTGTCATTTTCACTCCTTATTTTAACTCCTGCCCTCATCCTCGTTTCTGCCTTTCAACTAATGCTTTCCTGTGTTGTCACTCCATGGAGTGCTATTAGACACCGTCGGCGTCTCTTCTCTCTGGGGAACCCTGTCTCCTTATTCCGTCTACATCCCCTCCTGGTATCATCCACTCCTACCTTTTCTGTCTTTCCCAGGAGTCTCTTGTCACTTTCTCAGCTCCCAGTGGTGTGTTTTGGAAGCAACATTCCAGGGATAATATGTAATATAGACAGATACAATGGGGGGATCAACAATTTTGAACTGACAATAAAGAGCACAAGTGGTAACCTCAGTACAGGAACCATATTTTACAGCTGTTTTTCATAAAATCAATGGAAGCAGACACTTGGAGGGTGTAGATGCTTCTGCTGCTCTGTGTGTGTGTGTGAGTGTGTGTGTTTTGGGGCATTTCAGTGAATATTTGAAATATGTGTCATACATGAAACATTCAAGTATGACACGTCTTAAGTTAAAAAGTAAAGATGAAGTGCACAATCCTCAGAAGGCCGCTGAGCATTCCTCCAGACGCCCACTCCTCCTACTTTCAAATCTATCTTCATGGTTCTTCTGGCAGGGGACCCTCTTTTTCTGGGGGTTGATGGGGAACCAATATCCTCCCCATCTGAGCGTGCACAAAGTCTGGGTCTCTCATCACAGAACTGGCTCCCTGACAGCTCATCCATTTAGCCCAGCCCCACTAGGCTTTGGCCCAGTGTTCACTGTTTTAACTGGGTCTCCATAACAAACCCCCTTTACCATGTTGATAGCGGGGAACAAAAAAGACGAGGAGCTGAAACTGGTCTGCCCATATGGTGGTCTAGTCTCAGGGGTTGAGAACTACTTGAAAGAGAAGGATTGGAGGAGGAAGAGCTCCGGCAGTGATAAAAAAACAAACAAAAAAAAAACAAGTGAGCACAAAATGAAGAGAGATGTTACAGTCAATAAGTAGCCGAATACCGCAGTGGTTGGCAGACTAGGCGTTTCTCTTCTTGGTCTCTTGTGGATTGCACATGGAGCAATTTTTCAAGTTAAAAGAAGGATTTGGGTTAGATATGGAAGGCCACAAGAGACAATGTGGTGTTTGTAATATCCATTTTAGTATCTACTGGAAAATAGAGAAGCTGAAAAGCAAAAAAACAACAATTAGACAAAACAAGACCAATCAGAAATGCATCTTGAGTGACAACAACTGCCACGTTCAAAACCAGACTCTGAGAAATATGAAATCCTTATATACGCTTTATGGCGACAACTTTTGCATCTTTGCTGCACTTTATTAACGCAGACCTAGATACAGAAGAGCTCAACAAAAATAGCTCTGTGTTCCACCCTGCTTATTCCCTTACGTCTGAACCGATGCACCGTTGCTCAATAACCTCCTCCACACTCTGATGGTGGCCAGCTTCCACTACAGATGGAGGGAAATTGGATGAAGAGACAAAGAAGTAGGGCATTCTGAGCCTGAAGGAAATAAAAAAGAAGTAAGAATCACTTTTATCAACTAATTATTATTTTGGCCTGACCCCTGTGCCCCTAATATCACATGCTTTCAATAATAGATTGGAGCCTGTTTTCTTCACACTCTAATTAGAATCGAGTCCATGAACCTACAGATGGATGTGTTTGATTGGACCATTGCGAAACCAGAGATGAAATTAGTGCATATACTCTACTTTAAATAAAATGACAGGTTTGACCTCAGATGATATGTAAGATTTAAGGGTAAAAACAAGATTCACAGGATAAAATTATTTAAGAGATTTAAAGATAAAAAAAATAACTATTTGTCAGTTTACTGTACATTTTCTTAGATTCCAAAGAACATACTTCATAGGTTAGTTGGTGACTCTAAATTGCCATTAGGTGTATGGGTGTATGATTGAGGCTCTGCAACAGACTGGCAAGCTGTCCAGGGTGTACCCTGCCTTCGCCCATCAGTAGCCAGGTTAAGCTCCGGCAGCCCCGTGACCCCAAAAAGGACAAGCGGCTAAGAAGATTAATTAATTAATGAATTTTCTTAAAATCACCCATTTTCAGTTTATCTCACTGTAAAGAGTAACAAAAAAAACATCCGGACTAATCATGTCGACAACTTCTTTTCAAGAAAACTCAAGATTTATGCTCAATAAGTTGATCCTCGGGAGACTGTTCTCATCACTTCTTAATTCCAATCAACAAAGTACTTCCAAAAATAAATCAATAAATGTTAAAAAAACTGATGGCAATACAGGTGTGTGTATTTTTTTTATCAAGACATGTTTCTGAAAGGAATATTCTTAAGGCAAATGACCCTGGACGCCCCCTAACTTACCGATGTCCCCAATGCTAGGGTTCATGCTCAACTTTATCCGCTGACGTAGCACAGCTTTACTCTTTTGTTGCACAACATGCAGGCAAACTTGTTTGTGGTAAAACAGGGGTCAGTGACCTCCCTCCATCACACTGTTTGTGAGCCTGCTTGTCGAGTCTGTTTGTCTGCTTCTCCCAGACTGTTCAGTGGTGGGTAAAAATGACCTCTCCCAGCACTTCACAGATCCAAGCTGTTGTCAGATTATGAACAACCATTTGCATGGAGCTGAACAAATAGAAGAAAAGCAAACACATAGATGAAAAGTCTTGAATTGGCTTCACCTTCACCTTTCATTCTCTTTCAAACTGTGTTGCGAACTGTGTATACTTCTTATTGAAAGTAAATCTCATGTGAGTAGCTCAAGGACAGTTCTTCTGTGCTCATTTCTAAAACGTGTAATCAAGAGTGTTGCTTTGAGAATGTTAAGCTGGTTACAAAGGAAAGTCTTAAAATAACAATCAGGAGATTTAACATTTTTTCCACAAATTGTTCTGTTTTTTTTCTAGGTGACCGATTATTTAACAAGTCTAATCCATTTTAAAATGTTGCTTTGACAGAATAAAATATTTATAATCAATAGAATTGTATTTATTAAAAAAAATAGATGTAGTCATCCTTATATTTTGATAGATTTTGTCTGAGGTCTAAATATAAATGACCCAGAGGCACCTCCTTTTTTAATAGTGCTGGGTAAGTTACATCTGCTGGGTTTCATGGTGACATTTCCTCTGCTAAAATTGATATAATCCTCTTAAGTGTTGCAATGGAGACACTGTGCAGATGCAGGTCAATGAAATGTGGCTCAGGTTAGTGATAAAGCTCTAAGTAATTGTAACAGTTTCCATAGAGACTAATAGTAATCCATATGAGCACTTTGGAGAGAGTAAAGCTTCTGCCTTTATGTCCCACAGAAAGATAAAGACATCTAGACGGAAACTGATGAACTCTGAGGGACACATTTGTTTTGTTCTACCTTTGTAAAGGGCATTTTAACAATATTTACTTGCCCAGTTTTAAAAAAGCCTTTCTAATGTTGAAATCAGCATATGAGTGTTGTCTTAAATTATTTGCTTTCACTTTAAAATGACTCTTAAATTAAAGTAATGAGTCACATAAACTGGGTCTGAAAGTGTAACAAAATGCCAAAACAATATTATATATTTTTTAAAAACCTGAGGCAGCATTTTGCAACCCACTTTCAAGGTATGAATAAAGCGTCATTAGGCAAGATCTGGAGAAAACTAACATGCTGAGGTGAGATTATGACTATTTAAATCTTGCTCACCCCCAGTAGTAGAACTTATGCAATATTTTTTGTACTATATTTTTATTTGGGATGGACAACAGAGAGAAAACAAAATCAAAGACATGTTTACTATGTTAATCAGTATACGCAGAAATCCATCCATTGAGTTGAACTTATGCAATGTAAGTGTTTCAGACAATTTTTTTTTTTAATATTTTAATCTACTGTTCATTTGGCAAAAATACAATTGATATTTAGGAATTGAGAATCCTGCAGCAGTTTTATTTTTTTTTTATTTGATTTAATTTAATTTTTCAATGTTTGTCAATTATTATTATCATCAAATAATTCACAAAAGAGGAATAGGATGACAAAAAATAGTTTTTATGAAAACCTTTTAGGGTATCAAAGATGTTGAGGGCCTGAATGTTGCAAATTTGGGGCAAAATTGTGGTAACATAGATTATTATTAAATTATTATAATGGCTGAAAAAACCTAAGATGAAAAAAACCTAAAAATTATCAAATGAAAATGACCAAAAGAGACAAAATGCTCCACAAACGTTGGGACTGAATAAGAACAAATCCGGGTCGGCCACACTGGGATAAATTCTGTCAGGCGACTGTGAGGGCAGAAACAGATCAAGCTTTCACACCGTTATGAAACCGTAGTTTTGATTTTATGCATAAAGAAAATGAAAACGAGACTAGACTCTATCTTCAAATCACAGAGGTTCTGTTTCATAAGACAATTTATCACAGTGAAAGTAAGCTTCTGTCAGGTAAGCTTTTTGGAAACACTTCAGTAAAATATATAGCTGACATGCCAGTAAATACTTTTGATCAATCACACATGCAGGACACACAGCGTGAACAGTCAGCAGAGGCTTGATTGCATCTAAAATTCAGACACAAGCCAGAAAAATCTTCCTGTATTTTCTTCATCACCAAACCAGAATAATTGTATCCTTTTAAAGCTGGGAAAGACGCCAAAAACCAAAGCGGCCAGGTAAAAATATTAACACATCTAGATGTTTCTTTTTTTTTTTCTGAAAGATGTAATCCAAAGAGTTTTTACGTTTTAGGAAAAGCTCATTTAGACATAGTGCTTCATTGTTCTTAAAATAAAATCTTGACTTTTATCTCTGTCCTTCAGCATAAAAGACAACCATCTTCAAAAAGAAAAAATGTTTGTCACTACCTTAAAGCTGTGTGAAGCAACAGACAAGAGGAAGAATAAGAAAAAGACACTTTAAGGAGAAACTGCAGAATACCTGTGACTACAGAGCAGAGGTCCTGTAATGTGTCCCCACACATTGACATCCAGAAATTCATGAGGGTGCAGTGATCATAGCAACCAGATGGCATCTCTGAATAAGTGCTAATTGATAACATTGTCACTCAAATGCTCTGTCATCAAACCCTTTTTAACCGAACCCAAGACACTGATGTCTGGCAGCAGGATTTGCCTCGCAGTCTGATGTCTTGATGACAGCATCCTCATATGTAACAATTATCCACACAAAGGTTCTGTCTGGATGGTCGAGTTAAGGCAAAAAGATCCACTGACTTATGGAAATGTTATATGCCAGAGAAACAAAAGTCAACTGTTTTTCAACCTTTGAATGGATTGAGTGTAAATCTGTCATTGTTTTGATCGCAGTCATAGCTGTGGCTTTGCACAACAATATTTTCCAGTTTACCGAAAGAATCTAACCGATGATGACAAATTTCCTCTTTGTCGAGTGGCGCCTGCTTTTTTGAAGTTTGTGAGGAATCCACTGTACCTTTTGAAGCGGCGTGCCACAAAAAAATGTGTCCTTTCTCGTCACTCTGTGACAACAGTTAAAACTTTAATTTGAACTGAGACATGTTGGGAGAAAAAGGAGCCCTTGAAGAGTATTCTGTTGTCTGTGTTCCTCCACAACAAAAGGCACAAAGAAGTACTTTTGAGTACAAGTGTCGGGGAGCAGTCATAGGAAATTAAAACCTTGCCACAGAGTGCAGCGATAAGAGTGTGGTTCTGTTTGAAGTTTCCATTTTAAAATGAAAGAAAAACGTTGCTCCGTACATCCTGCTGAATTTATGTTTAAACACTCACATATTAAACAAGCTCAGATGTAGAATAAAACATAACAAACAAATTAGTGAATGTATTTTGGCATTTTGCTGTTTAAAGGGATGGTAAGTGTTCTAAATAGATTTTAAACCCAAGGTAAAAGTGACAAAAATGTATGTGTTCTATATTTATGACAAAATAACTAAGGCTGAATCTGAATCTTCCCCTACTCCTCCTGCTTTTCCCTTACCCTCCAATTGAAGGGGCATTTGAAGTGAAAAGGGGTATTGGAAATAGATTTTTGTTAAGGGTAGAGCAAAAGGACTACTAGTTCTGTATTGCTCCAGTAGGTTAAGCCCTGTCGTGCTTACATTTGAATGTAAGTAATGTCTGGTTGTTTTTGCATTACTTTTTTTAAATTTATAAAACAGATGTTGTTATTTCTTTCAAAGCGCTAGCAGTTCTGCGCTAATGTAGCTGGCCAGCAAAAATTGATGACATCATGAGAGGGAGTGGCATCCAAATATGAAGACACTATTTTTCTATAACTTTGTGTTTGGAGGGTTATATGTAGGGGTAGGGAGAAGCCGTAGGGGAAGAATTCGGATTCAGCCTAAGACTACAGTCACATATCCCAAAATGCCACTGGGCTGCAACATAAACACAAGTTTTTCAGCAAATTTGGCAGGTGACATTTGTAATCGGGAGACAGCAGTGTCATTTTTAGGAAAATTTAACAATTTACAGCAACTAGTGTCATTCCCGTCTGACTGCCGTCTGACTGCCGTCTGACTGCCGCCTGACTGCCACCTGACTGCCGCCTGACTGCCCCCTGACTGCCACCTGACTGCCACCTGACTACCGCCTGACTGCCCCCTGACTCCCACCTGACTGCCACCTGACTACCATCTGACTGCCCCCTGACTGCCGCCTGACTGCCGCCTGACTGCCGTCTGACTACCACCTGACTGCCGCCTGACTGCCACCTGACTGCTAACCTGACTGCCACCTGACTGCTAACCTGACTGCCACCTGACTGCCCTCATCTCTATTCATGAACATGTCAACGATTTTCAAAAAATCAGGAAATTTCAAAGATTCTGCCAATGCCTCCCCATCACATGGTGGCAGTTGTATTTGTGACCACATCAATAAGTGTAAACAATCTTCATTTATAGACATGAGCTTAGCATTGATTTAAGACTTTTATATCTCATTTCTTTGCAACTCTGTTCTGTTTGTTTTTGAAAAGGTATTAAAAATGTGCATTCTTGTTTGGTATAAGACAACATATTCTAGAATATAAGTTTATACTTTACAGCATGCATAAAAAAAGACAAAAGATACATATATGATGTATAAACACAAAACATTAAGGCAGGTTTCTTTTAGCAAATGTAAAACAACATTGACAAAAAGGTAGTTTTTGCACATATTTCTTGTTTTTCTCAAAAAAAATATTACAAAAAGTAAGCCGGTTTTCTCACTCCGTCTAGAGTGTAGAGTGAAGCTTGCACATTTTACTAATTTCTGTTTCTTTTTTTAAATACACAATCTATCACTCAGTAAGTGTAAAATAGCAATGATTATTGTAATTTATGTAAAGAACATCAGATTAAAAGATTGGAAAAGATTACCAGTACATTCAGTTTGATTTTTAAACACATTTTTCCTTCTCAGACTAATTCTGTGCTTTTTTTAGATGAATTATAAATAACTGGAATGTAAGCCGCACTCGTATAAGCACAACTATAGCACACACTGGTAAAGGCTGAAGAAATATAGCCTTAGGGTTGTATTACATCAGAAAAACACAGAGTTGACAAAGTTCAAAAATAGTACATAGCACAAAGAAGAGCGTGAGATAATTTCCAGATGGAATTTAATCTAGCATCTTGTCAACAATACACAAGTCACAAAATGTGTTAAAGCACTTAATCATCATTATTTTGACTAGAATTTGTGATGAGTTACTTCAGCTTTCACTAAGACTTCCTCAAAGAGCTGAGATTTGACTTGAATGTTCAAATTACAACTTGAGCGTCTCTGGTGGATTATTTTGGTCAAATCCAAAAAAATGTAAAGGAGTACTTAGTAAGTAACATTTCCCAAATCCCTAATCAGAAGCTGAACTACTTTAAGCATAAACCTATGAAGACACACAAGGACCAGCAGGGAGACATTATCATATCAACAAATCTTGGCCTTTTTCTTCTTCCTCCTTCTTGACCTCCTATTTGTTGGAAATGCTTATAACATCTGACAAGGAAGGTGTTCAGGTGGAATTGTGACTACATATCTAAATGACCTTCTGTTGATGAGAAAGAGCTGTAACTCTGTGACCTGTTCTGGTCATAAAACTTCTGACGCTTCAACATGTTGGGTTGTTGGATCAGGAGTGGTCCTTAGTAATGTGAACATCCATAAACATCAATTGTTTTTCTGTCAATATGATGAAGTTATTGAGGTATGTGTCATAGGTCAGCAGAGTGAAAAAGGTTGTGTTGGGGGGAGAAATTAGAACACACATTTGGAAGGAGGGACATGTTCTAAGTGGCGTTGTTGGATATATTTCTTGCCTGTGGTCTCCTCATCAAAAGATCAAGCAGTTCACTTCTGCATGTTTTCCAACATACTCTGCTCAAGCATGCTCTAATTGGCTGGACACACCTGAGCCAGGTAATCGGTCATGAGTAGGGCTTGGATGGCTTCCGATGGTTACTTTCAGTAGGGTAACACACCATGTCATGAAGCTCAAATCATTTGATGGCCTCATTGGTCGACCAACTAGACCAACTAATCAAACTACATCAGGTCTGGAGAAAGAAGGGGGAAGCCTGATGTATTGGACGACAAGCTGTTCAAAGCATTTCATCCAGATGGGTGCAAATGCTAGTGGACGGTGGTCATTGAAGCAGGAAAGAGTCAACTTTTTTTGGCCCTGGAGCTCAAGAGGACGGTTTTGAAGCATGTGGGAACAACAGGCAGACTCAGCCAGGTGTTAAAGATGCTTGTAAAGACATCTGTGAGTTTCTTAGTACACAAGCTGGTATGTTTTCTGGACCTGAGGCTTTGGGGTTGATCCTCCTGAAGGATTCCCTCATTCTGTCCAAGGTCAGCATTGGCACCCGGTCACCTGGGGGGTGGGGGTGCTTTGTGTGCAGGGATCTGTTGGATGCTTTAAAGCAAACATGTTATTTAGCTCATTCAGCAGAAAGGCAGCACATTTCTGCAGAGAGGGTTTGTTGTCTGATATAGTCTGAATTCCTTGTCTGAACCTGTGATCTCTTTCTTTTGTTCACAACCTGTAGTTTATGGCCATACGTGAAGGTAGAAGCACATATCGACTAGTAAACTCAGAACCTTGGTTTCTATTTAGCTCTTTGTTGTAAACAGTCTTTAATAAGCTTTATCACATCTAAGACATTATACTAATACACAGGTAAATATTGTGCTTTTCTTACTCCTTAATTTCTAACAGAATAGCCAGATTCTTAAAATCAGTCAACCAAGAGGAGTGGCACTTTCTACATTGTCATTCAAACTTGACAAGAACTCAGTCAAGCATTATTATTTGTTTGACTTTCAATGTTATATTTTAAATCCATTGTAGATTTATCCTGAAATGCGGCATCAAACTGATATTTATGTTAAGCAAGAACTTTTACAAAGCCATCAATTTAACAATTTCTTTCATAACAGCTCAGAATGTTTTGTAACGCATAGATTGCTGTCTTTCCTGTTCACTTTTTTGTTGCTTCATATCACAGTTTGAGCACAATATCACTTTCTTCTTGGTCAATCTTTGGCATTGACAGGAGATCAATAAGACACACTGTTCCCCTCTCATGGTGTTTGGAGATCGTGTCAGAGTGGAGTGATGAATGGCTGTGAAACAGACTCGGCGGTGGAGAGAAATGAGCTGAACAAGGAGCGAGAGGTCATCCAGGTTAATGATGTTGGCCTTGATTATTTGCAGGTATGAATGATCTGAAGATAATCATTTCTGAGCAGAGTTTGAGTGACGGCAGAGGGGAAATGGGGGGTGATCAAAATGGAAACGTTTATGATTGCCAGGAAATCTTTGCTGAGAGGGAAATACAAGATGAAGACAGCGCAAATTATGCTGCTGTCAAAACTCCTCTGGGTTAGCTGGAGCAAGTACTGCATCTCTGGACAAATACTCCCGATTGTCAATCACCGTTTCATAAATTCCTGACATTTGTCAAACATAATGTCAAACACAAATGATTTTTAGAACCAGCTGTAGAGTCTTGGTCAAGAATATGATTTAACTAAATGTAATTTGCACCAACTTCATTGTTTTACATTTGATTACTGTTACTATTTATATAGACTATGTGAAATTTGTGTGTTTCTTTGTGTGCTTATAAAACCTTGTTAGGGCCACTTATTGTACAATGCAAACTTTACATGGACCAGTGATATTCATGGTGAAATCTCTATTCATAGGGAATCTCTGTTTTTACCGGGGATCCAACAGCCAGAAAGTCCTATAAGCAAAATGTTAATAATGGGCCTTTTTAGGAGCAGGGACGCAGGCACAGGTACAAAACCCACCAAATGGCAAAACCTGGGCAGATACAACAACTGATCAGCAAAGTGAACATGTATTTTTCTGGTTATCTTTTTCATTTTAGTGAATTCAGCATTTTGTCTGGGACACTATTTTAAAGACCATTTTCAAAGAGCATTTTTCTCATGATGGAGGACTTATATAAAAGAATTTAAGATTAAAACTGCATTTCTGAGTATTTATTTATTCAAATTGTCCAGATGAAGAACTGGAAAATTGGAAAAAGGTATGAATTACAAAGGTGCAACA
>NC_050514.1:13321498-13323690 GCF_002922805.2 Oryzias melastigma
GTAAGGACAGCAGCGAGTCACGTTTTCTTTATGTCCTATTTTGTGCTCTCTTTAGGAAATTAAAAATGTAGCAAGATGAGTAACTTTGCAGCTTCGGATGGATAATTCATGACAAAAACACTGAATACCGTAGCTGTTTATGCAAGGACATAGGAAAGTGCTCTTTACAAACCCACCCACTCTCGCTGCATTTAATATACTACCATAATTTCAACCTGTGCAACATACAGTACACACATTCCTTATCCCACCCTTGAGAATAATGTAAAGCTATTTAAAGCAGTAACTGGGGTTTAATCTAAAGCAGAGTTCATGGTTGTGGGCCAACTGTCAAGAGGCAAGTATGTGCAGGAAAAAGTAATACAAAGTAATAAATGTGTGAAACAAAACCTTGTGAATATACAGACGTTCTCATTCAGTTCTGCAGAATTCAACTGATTGCATTTTAATAGCTAGGGTATGGCATTTTCACACATTGCAGATATTTAATTTAAAAAAGGCATAATTGAAAAAATTGAACAACTTTACATCTGCAGATTGCTCTATAACTCATTATTTTTGAAAACTACAACCAAGTGCGATGAAAGAATCTAAGGAAAAGAAATTAAAAATACTACATGACTTTGGTAACCTTTTTTTCAATTCAAAATACTACTAAATAACTGAGATTGCACAGATATTGCAATTAATGTATCAAGTCGAAATATATTTTTACTGCACTTTGAATTTCTGCATATACCTGGTGTAAAAAAAAATAATAACCTTATATCCTTTCTGCCAATGCCTCTGATCATAAAATTAAGAAAAATCTTTCATCACACATGTGTGAACCTGTATTTGCAGAGCAAGAACCCTTCTTGTTTTAAAATAGATTCCACACCGAAAAGCCTGTGCTCCCAAAACAAAGAGAGATGATCACCCACACACGCCTGGGCCTGAGCTTGAAACAATAATCACAGGTAACAAGCAGTCTCATTAATTTCAGCGCGAGTTACATGCACTTTGAAACGCCACATCCTTCAAAGGACCCGGGACATGACAGAGCTGCAGGCAGACTGGGTCAAAAGTCGACTTACAAAATAGGTTGCTGGCTTGTTTGAATCGAATGTTTCTGTTTCTCAAAAAAATAAATACAGAGGCAGGCAAATATTGTTCTGTGGTTGATATCAGGAGCCAAAGGACAGGTTTACACTAGAAGAAATTGGGAGGAATACATAACCAGAGGGTGTGGCAGTGGTGGATATCAACTCAGACTCATAATCATAACCTAATTAATAACCTTCCAAGGGAGATGTGTGTGGTTTATTTGTTTAAATTGTTCAAGGTGAACCCCCATAGCTCTGAGAAATTACTTAAAATTAATCTTGTTCAGGAAATGATTTTCCTTGTTCATGGCAATAACTGTTCTTAATTTTTAAGAGATGATTGTACAGATTAGGGGCATAAAAACCCTCCCCACACATTATTACTGTGTTAGACTGACTACTCTTGATGAATAGTGTTTAATTTAACATTATCCTTGATGTCACAGGGGTAAAAAATGTCACCTTTAACTTTGGTTGAGCCGTTTCAAAAGGAAAATACAGCATTTTGAAGAGATGTGTTTTTCTGCAGGAATGTTAAATTAAAACAAACATATTTTTCTTTCAAAGGAAGATAAATAAAGAAATAACTCATGTTATTAACAGAATTAAAATTAAATTTAACAAAATATATTTTTCTGCTTGTCAATCATCTGCAGAATCTGTAGATTTATGTTAACTATTCTTGACTTTATGTGTCTATTCTTACAAGGATCTGCACGTTCACTGTCCATCTTCATTGACTAGCTATTGTACAAACTGCACATCTTGAATCGATGATTTATTCTAGTAAAAGTTGCGAGGGGCTAAAGCGAAGCCGTCTCCAGGCAACTGACGAGCAACACCTTAAGCAGGTCACTGGTCTCTTTTAAAACAAACGAGAAAGCAACTGCTTATATTTCCATGGAGGAGGCTGGAGTGGACCAACTCCGTTGGGATTTTCCAGGCGCAGAGTAAAGCGAGCAAACTCCACACCGACAGGCTTCAGCCACCATTTAAAATGAGGTCCTCCTGCCCAGAGTTGTAAAGTTCTTATTTACTTGACTCCTTCATTGTAGGTATTATTGTTTTTTTTTTTTTGTTTTTTTTGTGCAGAACAGAAGAGCATTT
>NC_050514.1:13323819-13326338 GCF_002922805.2 Oryzias melastigma
AGGACAAACACTTGAATGTGCCTGAGTGTTCCTGAATGTTCCTTTAGTGCATTTGATTTGAATCAAAAAGAGGCTCGCTGATGAGCATTTGAAACCGTTGTCTGGTGTTTTGTCCATGGACACTTGAGGTCAAGGAAGCTTGGAAAAGAAATACCGCCTTTACGAAAAACAACACAATATAAAACAGCCTGATTAATTCCAGTGGGAGGGCCAGGGTTACAGACAGCCTTACACTGCTGCCCCTCCTCCTTCCCACTCTAACTAATGAGACGCTGTAAATGAGGAGGTTTGGGTAAAACGTGGCTCTGAGGGGGCCAAGGTGCCCTCACACACAGCAGTTTGTGGACGAGGAAGCTGCTGGTCATAATAGTTCACACATCAGCTGCTTCACACATATGGCTGTCCTCGGCTGGCTCTTGCCCCATCTGTCCTCCAACATCAGCAAACAGCAACTGGTCGCCTCTGAGCCCTTCCTGCATTGCCACATCACCCAAGAAGCCAGACTTTGCATGCCTCGATGCCCTCTTTTTGACAGTCATGAACACATAACAAGTCTGCCCTTCTCCATTAAGTGTGAGCCCTGTTGCCCTATGATCCCCATAACACAGCCCCAGCCCCCCACTCAATCCTTTCCCTGAATCAATGCTCTCATCCTGCCAAGCTTGGCATTGGGTCACATCTGGAATGGAGAATTATTGTCACTCCACCCCAGCCCTCCCTTCCAATCTGCTCACAGATGGTGATTTTAAGTTCTTGGCCATACAATGAGAGCAGCCTGTTGGCATATAGAGGGCATTAATGTTGGGGGAAGCCCACTGAGGGTCTGATGCTGAATTGTTTTAAGATTACTGATTACCATTTTAAACTGCCTTTTGTTTTATTTTTCACACTTACATTTTAACCAATCAAATGATCTGTTGAGATGGTCTGAGTCACATTAAAACACACTGACCTAACTGGGCAACAGTGCGCACTGAGAAAAAAAAGAGTGGCACTGCAGTGCTTTGGCTGTTGAAAGGTGACCTCACATATGCTGTGTTTTTACTGCCAAAATATTTGAAGTGGGCTTGTTTGATTCTCTCAACACACATTCTGAAGTTGTTATCTTCAAACAGAATACTTGTTGCATAAGAGGGATTTTTTCACCTGCTATGATCAATATGTGTGTAACTCTGAATATTGATCACACCTAACAAAAATACTAATAAACGTGAAAAACCCCTTCATTTGTAGTATTTTTCAATTATCTCCAAACTTAAAGATTTAGAATCTCAATTTATCCAACTGAATTTTGTATGTTTTTCCACAACATTTATAATTTTTGTTTTTCATTTCATCTGAACACATTGTTTGCTTTTTTGGGGTTATATTTTTCGGGGAGTTAAAACAGCCACAGGCCAATGTTTTTTTCCAGCCAATTACTGCATGCATACAGAAATCTTTCAGCATCTGCTCGATACTCTCAGTATCTCACGTGGAAAAGGTGTTGGCGTTCACATCAGTGCTGTATTTGACTAAAGAAAACAAATGATTTGTTTCATGCCTCTAGTGGGATTCAGACCACAGATAGTCTCACTGAGCTTCAAATAATGTGTTTCTACAATATCTTGCTTTTTTATACCCCTTTACTGCACGGAAACAGTTCAAAATGTTGGAAAAAATGATTTCAAAATAAAAAAAATAAAAAATAAAAAAAACAGCCTTAAATGTTGAAAAAGATTCAATTTGGAGATGTGTCCATTTTAAGCAAACATTAGAAAGTAAAAGAATAATTTTCTGAATTTTTACAAATGTATTTTTAGTATATAACACCAATCGCTAGCAATAGAGCATAAGGGGTTCCATTAATAATTGCATTAATATTAGATTCAAAAACATTAAATGTCAACTGAAGGGGAATGCAAAATAAAGGGGCAGTTCATGGATTCCATTAAGCTATTTTAACTTGATTCATCTCCTGCAGCTTTTGTTACGCTTCTAATCCAAACTGTTGGCCTGATTTCTATCTGCCTGAAGTCACATTTGGCAAGTTTCCCTTGAACACCTCCCTGTTAGTTTTCCACTGGTAAAAAAAATGGCTGCACAGATTTCTCTATATTTAGCATGAGTGATTTTCTCAACATTACCAGGAAATATTTCAGAAGGTAACACGTGTAAAATATATAGTATATTTTAATAAGGAAAAGGTGACAAACTTTCAGTGCCGACTAGCACTTAACTTTGTCCTTGAATGTGCAGCACAGGTGCTAAAAGAAAATGACTTCATTTAAAAGAGAAAAAAAAATTAGGCCAGTAAATAGTCACCAAAAGGACAAAGAACAGGTTGGGCATTGTAGCCAATAGGAGTTTCTGTATTGCTATTCATTAAAGTAAACTTTGCAAAAGGTTTACATTGATTAATAGGAAATGACACACTCAATAACACTATAAATTCATCTTCTATACAAACAATAAATGAATTTATTTGATTTTTTTTTTGTATTATTGACTTTGCCAAAAAAAAATAAAGGCCTTGGATC
>NC_050514.1:13326500-13340849 GCF_002922805.2 Oryzias melastigma
CTTCTATACAAACAATAAATGAATTTACATCTTTTTTTGTATTATTGACTTTGCAATAAAAAAATAAAAGCTTTGGATCTCAATTATTTATTGGTTGATTGTATTCATTTTAAATTTAAACTCCAATTATATTCTTGTCTATTGTAAAATAGTTCCCAGTCATCTTTTAATTATGATTATGCAGTTTTTAGCTCAAATAAAAAAAACTTGTTATTTTGTACAGCGCTGCAGGAGTTCATCTTAAATTTCTCCTTGGGATTTGGGTAGAATTGTTAACATGGAAGTAACTCTACTTTAATATCCCAGAATTCCTTTGTGTACACTCCCTCCTGCTAGCTTACAGACCCTCACAACCTCAAGCTAACAAAGGAAAAAGGAAAGAATATCAGAGCCATCCAGACATATAGTTCTGAGCCAGATGCCAGGTCAAATTAGGAATCTGAAGATGTACATGGATCAATTTTTCTGCAAGTGGATGCTTGCAAACTGGAGCTTAGCAAGGAAACTTTGGTCCTCTGATCGTAGTTGCTATGTCACAAGTCTGAACTTTTTCTAACCCCGAGTTTTTTGTTTGCTCCACCACGTTTCTAATAAAGTTTTAATCGTACATTTTTAATTAATAGTTTTATCATGAGTAAAATGCTACAATAACAGGTTAAAAACACCAAAAACACAGTTTCCATTAAAGTGAGTCTTTAAACAAATCTCAGAAAATGGAGTAGAGAACAGAAAAAGCAAATGAGAAATAAAAAAAAGAAAGTGTTGAGCTCAAAAAAGTTCAGAAAAAGGTGGAAAAAGTCTAAACTTAACTGTACCAATTCTGTCCGTGAATGTTTTCAATTTTTCCTTGAGCATTAGAAAAAATCTAAAAGTTTAAAGAGTTCATGCCATGATTTTCTTAAGTCTTTCAGAGTGAACTATATCCATATATTTTACCTTTGGAACATTAAGAAACAAAGTGAGTTTTTTGCCCACCCGGAATTAAAACAACTTGATTCCTGAAGCTCCTGATATACAGTATACACATTTTTTCAAAGATGGATACACAAACCATATGTCTGCTTTTAGCAGCCCTAGCCATCACTACACTGGTTAACAACAGAAATACACTCGACGTCTGCACGACTGTGCCTGACAGGGGGCGTGGTGGTGGTGGGGTGTCTTAAGGAAGCCCAGCGTCTAAAGTAACAAACATCTGCTTGAGCTGGAATTTATTGAAAACAGTACACTACTGGAAGATATACGGTATCCTGCAACTTTTTCTCTGCTGCTAGCCCAGCAGAGAAAAGTAGTGTTGCTGTTAGACTGGAGACTCTTCCTGGAGGGGGGCGGTTCACATAGTGCTGACATCAGTACGATACCATTCGCTCGTTTTCATGGGTATGAGAGGGGCTGCTGCAGACAGTGCAGGTTTTTAGAGGATTATTCTTAAATGCATGAGCGGTTCAAAATACCACTTTCGGGTTCTTTATGGTGAGGAATGAAGAGTAAAACGCACTTAAAACCTCAAAAAGTTTAATTTTACGGTATGGAGCTTTTAAGGTTAAAGTCTGTAAAAGCCCTTTACCCTGAATTAAACATAATTATCTCCTCTAAGGTTTTAGGAATGCCACTGGAATTCCCTATTAGCAAGAAACCTGCTGCTTTAGCTCAAAGCTGAGCTTTCAATTCTGAATAAATAATTAGTTTGACTGAAAATCTCTAAGATTTTGTGGCAAAAATACAGTGGATTTGTAGCAGCATTTTATATTTTATTAGTTTAGCTCTGACCGTGGCTTAACCTCTGATGTTTGAGCAAAAAAAACCAAAAAACAAACAAAACAAACAAAAAAAAAACACTGCTACTCAAGATAAATTCATTTGTTTCTGCATCAGCTCATTTTGTTCTCTGTGCAAACCCCACCACTCCTTCCTTGGCCAAAATATAAAAGTACAGAGTTGTTATTTCAAGAGTAACCCCTCTTGTCCATCTTCACCTTAAAAACCATTCTATTATTTATTTATTTATTTTTGTGTCGAGAGATCCATTGCTATACATCTATTTGGGGTATGTCTACTTGAAAGGTCTATTTAAGCATTTTGCTTCAAAATATCTTGACAAATTCTTACTATCTACTATCTACCAAAAGTGTCATTATTATTAGAAAGTGATAATATGTTACGAAAAAAAAAAAAAAGTTTAGGTTGTGATTGCTTGGATCTAAAAAGATATTAATCAGAAAAATTGTGAAGTGCAAATATCTATCTATTCCTGGTGCTTCCTCTTAGATCTGGTAGGACATCCTTTTAAAAAACATAGTTTTATTTGTACAAAATATACTTTTATTTATTTGCCTTGTTTTCATGTTTTGTTAAAAACCTCCTTGTTGTTGGAACATAAATATGTTTTAACATCTCATGTTTATTTGATCATTTTATTTTCTAGAATTTGTTTAGTCAGGCAATTTTAGTAATATTTTCTAAGCAGGAAGCTCAGAGTCTGTGGTGCTAGAAGTTGAATTTATTCTTGACTCCTATAATAAGTATTTCTCTTGGTTTGGATTTTCCATGACAAGTACAGATGTCTTAAGGTGACAGCTGTTTACATTTTTTGCCTATATATAAATATAAATCTATAGATTTCACATAAATTACCACAAATCTCCTCAGTAAAAACTCAACATTCTCATACTTTGCTGTGAAGAATTACCTTGATAATGATAGAGAATGGGTTCGGCCCATAATCAATGCTCTCTTTGGAAACAGTTCATCCAAGTCAGAAGAGAACAAAGAAGAAGGCGATGTGTAATCGTTCAGCTGTATAAAATCTCAGCTTTTGCTCAAATTCTCTTGTCAAATAAAGATACTTTTTTCTGTTTTTCTGCCTTGTTGTCAGAAGCATTCTGCCTCGCTGTCAGAAGCATTCTGCCACTGAGTAACTCCTCTGGAGCTGTGGAGAGTACGGAGTGGCTCACAGAGTCCTGAATTGAAGTGTGGTGTCCCTGCTCACTACAGCTTGCTGCTTCTTTAATAGGATCTTCTGACAGAGAAGAAAACAGAGTTAGTCATGTTTGTGTGCACATCTCTGAGAAACCGCAGCTTTGTGGTATATGACATTATCACACTGAAAAAATACAACAAGAAAAGCAGATGAAGTCATGACTTCAGTTAAGAAATGCATTAAAATTAGATTGATTGTTGCAGACTCTCAAAGTGTCTCCAGTTTCTTTGACAAACCCATTTGTAGACTATTTTGTATTTTTTCTAATGTGAGACAATAAAGTATCACACATAGAGTTTATTTTGATAAAAATACTAATATTCATTGTATCCTCCTTTTTAAACAGAGATTAATCCAATTTAATAAAGTGTAGAAAACGTTAGAGCTGCACTTTGGTGAGGTGGTTAGCGCTGCCACCTCAGAGTGAGAAGACTCTAGTGTGAGTCTCAGCTGAATTTCAATTGGAAGAATGTGTCATTTCCATTGGTGTCCCTCCATCTAATTTGTTTTAAGAGTTCATTTGTCTAAAAACTCACAAGAATTTATGAATCCTGTGTGACTGATTCAAACACTGCAAAAACAGACCCCTTAGAAATAAGTCAAAAATTATTACTTCATTGGCAGATTTTTTAAATGTGCAGAAAAAAAACTAATAGGATAATAAAAGTGTCTTACTAAGAATTCTTGCTTAAAAAAAAGTCTAAAGGGGTTGTTCTCAATTTATGGCATCAACTTGTGAGATACTGCTCATTTTTATGGGTTGGGAGGGGCTGGTTTTTAAAAGAATGATCAGAAATACGTGAATAATTCGAAGTTTGTGTTGTTTATAGTGAGTAATGATCATTACAATACGCTCAAAAATACGATTTTGCATATTACAGGCCCTTTAAGATTCTGCTTTTGCAGGTTTTTTGTTGGGAAATACATCTCAAATTAAATCAAAGTCATACTAAATATACTTTAAAGCCAGAGAACAAATCAGCAACATTAAACACAAGCCTTACGGGTTAAAAGAGGCTTTCAAATCAAGATCCAGTGCGTCATTAATGAGATTTTATTCATATTCATGTGGAACTGGAATCCAGTCTAACAAGATAAAATATATCCATGCTTTTGCACACCCTGAATCATTTTAAGATTTGAATTTCAGTAGTTCAGAGATGAATTACTCAAATTCACCGTTTTAGCTTCACTTAGGGTTGGGACGCTTCCAAAACTAAAATGTCCAAATTAGATTGCCCTTACAGAGGTCGTAGAGGTTTTCTGAGACACTAACAGCAGTGAATCCAACTTTGTTCAATTGAAGTAACTTCATTTATTTATTTATTTATTTTTGCAGCTTAAAATATAATAACTGATTCAACTGAATTTTGGTAAAAAATGCTCCAAAACAACTTTCTTTTATTTAGGAATGTATTACCAAATAACACTTCAATGACATACATGATAATAGAATTATGATGAAAAAGAAAAGGTCAGTTTTTGTTTGAATTGAAAAAGCAAATGACTTTAAGTTAATTGGACAAGATTTTTGTTGTGAATGTACGATCAACTGTAGATGAAAAAGGTTAAACATTTTCAGAGCATGGTTCAAAAATGAAGAGCATGTAATTTGCAAAATGCGGTGTGAATTGTCAGAGGTAACATCTGCATTAACCCTCAACAGTTCAACTGAACCTGCAGATGCTGCACACTTCGGAAGTGAGAATAAAACCTCAATTGGCAGAGCTGTGGTGAGTGCATAAAGCCTGAATGGGAGTCAGGCTCTCCGGTTTTTAGTTGTTACATCAACTCATCTTGTTAGCAATATTACAAAATGAGAAAGAGGGACCTTCAGCGGATAATGTTCATATTCTCATAACATCAAATTCCCAGATTTTTTGCGTTATAGCGGGAGCGACAGAGGATGTGAGCAGACTGCTGATCTACCATCACTTTGCATTTTGAAAGTCACAGAGATTTGTGTTATTATGGCTCTGTCAGGCTGATGGAGGCGGGATTGATGGGGCTGCTGAGCTGTTGCAGAATGCGCATACGAGAATAGAGGTTACAGTCTTTTTCTCATCAACGTCTGTGACACCGCGATGAGTGGAGTCTTGTAGTTTTGAGTGACAACCAAATGCGGACGCATGCCACATACTTATATTTGGATAAGAGGCACAGCATGTGACTTCGGCTTTGGCAAAACACTGCGATTCATGAGGCATACCATGTTTCGGCTGTAGAGGTGTTTGAGGAGGACAGATATGAGGGAAGAACGAGGCTCTGGGAGGATAAAGAAATGAGACAAAAGACAAAAGTTAGCGCAAACTTCAAGATAAGAGGAGAAGGCTCAAAAACGAAAGAAAAACAGTTTAAATTGGGAATAGAAGGAAAGTAGGTTGAGCTTGGTGCATCGGCAGTATTGCTTTATTTGCTTAGGAGTGTTAAGTCTGACTCATTTGACAAAACAAAGGACAAAAGGCTAACCAAACTGGAAAAAAAGGTAAAAATAGAAGAAATGGAAAATGGACAAAACCCAACAAAATGGTGGGAGCAGAATTGGATACCCAATTGACTCTGATAATCAAAAAGTGAATACAAGCAGGTGTCGGAAAAGGTTTTGTCTGCAGGAAACAAGAAGTAATGACTGGCACAGCAGTAAGTGCCAGGCAGGGAAAATTGGACTTTTGTGGCATGAAGCAGTACTGCTTGGTCTAGATTAACCTTGAGATTTTTATTTATTTTTGCTCTTCAGAGAAAAAAGAAAGCATCCATTCCACAAATAAGCAGGCATTTTTACTGATTTAAAGTGTTTTGGTCAAAAAAACAAAATATTATCAATTTTACTGAAGGACAATTGTAGCTTGACCCTTTTCAATGTCATGTTGTTCATCGGTTCCAGCATCTGTTCAGAAACAAAAAAAAGCAAAGCCAGAATCCAGAGTTAAGACTTGCTTGATAATCTGCTCTCCCGCCCCCCCTTCCCATCCAATTTGTTTACATGGAAGGACTGGGATGACCACTATGATTGGGGTACAATGATCTGCAAAACTCTTTAATCTAGAGGGCCACGCAAAGGTTACAGCAACAGCCAAGATGGCATATGGTCAACATGATCCTGTCACACATATCACCCCTCTAATCTCTGCACTGATCTTTCACTTGGGCAAAGTCTTTTTTATGTGGGTGCTTGTATCATCGGCGCTTCACAAAGCAGGCTTCAGCGGGAGGGTGATCCATCTCCACAGGCCTCCATCTCAAAAACACCACCAGCTGTTATGGTAGACATCCATCCAGCCAACACACTAAGGGGAGAAGAGGTTCAGGCCAACAAAGCTGCTCGAGCACATCTGCAGCACATCAAGCCCTCCCAGGTCGCAGGAAACAGGAGCAAAGGGAGCTTTGCCTCTCCCCTGTGGCTCACAGTACGCAGAGATAGTTATTATCAGTAGGAGGAGATGAGGGAGCACCTTATGAGGCAATGAAGAGTTGAATGAATGCATCTCCTCTCTTTCTTCCTTTTCTCTTCTTCCCTCTTTGTATCTACAAAGCGTTACACTCTTGCTGTGCCTTTCTATCCCACCTTTCTGCACTGCTCCTATTGCACTCAGCTGACGCCAACACAGCTAATTCTGACTAATGTGACAAATAAACTCCAAATCCCCCCAAAAAGGGGGCTGTTGCTTCCTTGCGTGCATTCATTTGCCTAAAATCAAAGGTTTGTGCAAATACAGCTTCTATCTACCCAAATAAGCAGCGTTATCAGGTTGTAAGCCGAATAAGTTTAGTAAGTAAACAAGTGTCAGGCCTTGAGCTGAAATGCAAACTTCCCCAACATTTACCTGTCACAATCACAACACTTTTTTCCCTAATATTACATCTTTTCCACCAAAGAAACCAGGGAGAGCTTCAGGTTTTTTAATCAGGTGTGTCTGCTGTGTGATTCAGCTTCTTTGCTGTTTGAAACGACTGTGACCTTAAAGAGCTTAGCACAACGTCACGCCACTTCCACAACGCATCCCGACTATATGCAAAGCTTCACGCTGTCAGCTGTGCAAACTAGATAAATAATCTCAGCGGAGGCTGAAACGTTCACACGTCAAGACATCACATTCGTCGAGCCCGGGAGTCTGATCATTACGTTTCCACTTTTATCTCCAAAAGTCTGGTGCACCTTACTTTTTCCATCCGTGCATGTAGTGCTTGTGAGGAAGTACATTACTGTACTTTGTATTGGCATGCCAGTAAAAGCATTTAAACATTAACAACAATACGCCGGAATATATGGGGGCTGTCAGGCTGGATGCTGTCTGTGCGGCTGGAGAGCACATTGCCAAAGCACAGCTGTCTTGTAAGTGAGGTTAGGTTCAGTGCAGCAGAAAGACAAAGCGTCACCTTGCAGTATTTATGAGCAGTTTTTCAGGGTGGGGCTGAGTGCTCTCCTTTGTACTTAGCAGTCTACACATCCTCTCCCACATATGTGTGACAACAGGCAGTCATCAGTTGAGTGCAGCCTGCTCTCCGAGGGAAAGATGTTGCACCGTGTTAAATGTGGCAAACAAACGATTCATTGGCATACAGGTGCACAATGAAAGGAGTGGACATTGTCAGCTCACCACATCAAAAATGACCATAATTCTCTGCCTTGTAAAAGTATTATCAGGTGGAGCAGATATTTGGGACGGGATGTGTCACAGTTTCCTGGTCTCTGCCAGAGAGTAATAAGCAGCTAGGACATTCCAGGGGACATTTGTGTAATTTTCTTGCATCAAAAGCTTTTAGATTAAAAATTGCTTGCAAGAAGCACTAGTAACGATTTTTTGGCTTTGACATTTTGCAAGCGTTGGCATCAGTTTATCCTTTCAGTCCTCATTGGGCATCAGTGTGCGGGCGGCACTGTGGTCCTTGGTGGTGCCATCAGGACTGGATGTGGTCTAGAAACCACACAGGCCTCTCGGTAGCACGCCAGATGTAGCTTTGTCACCCGTGGCATCATCTCAACCTTTGAAATTCAATGGTTCATGTGTTTCAGAGCTGAAACCATCTGGCTCTTTAAAGACTTTCTGAATGTTAAAATGACTTTGGGAGTGCCAGAGTGGACATCTTAAGATGTCCAAAGTGTGCAACTTTATCATATCTTTTTCACAGCATTGACTCAGCTGACATTGTGTTACGTAAACAGTTTAAAGGAGGTTGTTTGATCGGATTTTCTCTTGCAACGGAAGTAATTGGGATTGATGGGATTAGACAGAGTTTGCACTTTCTTTATCTCTCTATTTTTGCACGAATGTAGATCCCATCTTAATAATATTGAGCTTGAATTTGAACATTTTAGTCAGAAGTCAGATTTAACAAGGTTTACCTTGTCAACAGCTGAAACGTTGATGTGATCCGTTTACTCTAATAAGAATCTATGTTTTTGTTGCACTTGGAGACATATGGGACAGATCACTTTCACCTGGCGACAGCCTGCTTTCAAAGCACAGGTACAAATGAATAAAGTCATGCTGCTTCTTATGTGCAGCTGCTTTGCTGCTCCCTCATTTTTAATGAATGTACACGCCTGTTCTTTGTCAATGAAATATTGATGCCTCTCAGTAGCAAATGCGGGACAGGAAACTTGGCTTTATGATGCCGCTGTGAAATAAATCAATGCTTTTATCAATAGCATAATCTGTTGAGCAGCTTATTGATCAGCAAATTGATGTATCAGTCAATTGGGATTTGAGTGTGAATTTCTAGACGCGCCATAAGTCGTTTGACCAGATTCATTCCCTCGGATGTTCAATGTGACACGGCACTGTCAACTGATGACAGGTACATCGTGTCACACCGGGTCTGAGACAGCAAGTCACTGTCCTTCTGCCACTCAGACTCTTGAAAGAGGGACGTTCATTTGTGCGCTGGGCTGTGATGTGAGCTGTAACACTAGCTTTGATGCACGGTAACTCAGTCACGCCACACGCTGCGTTTCGTGGTGGTCCAGAGGAAGAGGGAGACAAAGAGAGAAAGAGTAGTATATCTGAAGGGTGAAACATTAGAAGGGCATCTCTAATGTTTTCCATTAAGGTAACAGAGATGTGATGGCTTGGATGCTTGACCAGATAACAAGAGAAGGAGACATAAATGGAAATGGACCCTGTGTTTTCTTTCCTCGATAACCCCAGGCTAGCATGATTTAACTGTGACTTTCAGAGCTTATCTCAAGGCAATGCTTCAGCGTTTGCTTCCAGGATCAAGATGCATCACAGGAACAATCTTTGAAATGGATACTGAAAAAAATTATGCGTTAAATCTGGATTTAATCCAAACAGCAGAGAGTTGTATTTTGAAGAAAAATGCAAACTGTTGAGTCGAAATAGGGCATTCTTAAAGGTAATTTCCTGGCGGTTGGTTAAGTAAATGTCAAATGGCATTCAAGCAAATCAAACACTCAAACCAGGGGGTCTCCGTGTTCTGCGGCAAACGTCTCCTGGGAGTGCCTGTTATTTACAGCCTCTCATCCTTTCCAGGTGGGTGTGGAAGCGTTGCGTTCCCACTTTAGATCAGCTTGAGGCTGCTTTAACTGTCAGGCGCAGCCCTTTAAATCCCTCAAGGCCCATTTTGTTTGTGGTGGCCATTAGCTGAGGAGAAAGCTCCCTGTCTGTTACCCTGCTTATTTAGTAACCCTTTGTTTTTCTCAGCTGATTTGTATTTGATCGCCTCTTTCTCCCTCATTCTGAAAGCAGAACTGCATTTTCCGCTTGTTTTTCTGTGGATATAAGACTGGGGAGTCGTTGGGGGGTAAAGGGTAGGGGGTTCAAAGCTCCAAATGATCGTCTAATCACATGCAAGCAAGCTGTCAGAGGCTTTAATCGCCTTTGTCGGCCGTGTCTCTCAGTTCAGAGAAGGGCCGACGTCCCTTCATGAGACCCACTGCTGTGTTCATACTGGAGATCCATAAACTTTGAAACAAAGGAAAGAAGTCAGAAGCTTGGGGATTTTATCTGGCTGTAAGATGTCAGTTGCTTTAGCTGCACACACTATATTATTCTAAAGCCAGTGTGACCACAACAGAGCCTTTGAAAAGGTGCCAGCAGATAAATGTCTCACAGATTTCCATTGGTCAGTTAACTCTCAGGGCCCCAGAGCCTCCAGTCATTAAAGAAAAAAAAGCCTTTCATCATTCTCATGGACACACAGAGAGCTAACAAAAAAACAAAACAAAGTTTTATATAATTTAGTTAACAGAAACTACAGTTTTTTTTTTACTTTCAGAGAGGTCTACGAAAATAATGGCCTTTTTTTTAAGAACAAAAAAAACTATTTCTAGAAAAGCAGAATCAATTGAATGTCTGCAAAGTTTTTTTGGTTGTTTGACTTCTGTAAATAGAAGACCATAACTCTAATTCTAATAAGTGGGAGAGCAAGACTTAAACACACTGAGGATTATCTATGTAAAAAACAGCTAATGAAACAGGATACAGTTGTCATGGGTGGGAAAACACAAAACCTGAAAGCAGAACCTCACTTAAACTCAAGGAAACATAACAAAAGAGCAGTGAGTCTCCTTTGTGGTGTGTCTCCATTGCATTGGCACAAACAATTTAATATTTATTAATCAATGGGTATGTTTACATCACCTCCATCATGTCTGTGTCAGGCCTTCACCCCTACAACCCACCACAAGCTTTATGCAAGAGTTTGATCACCAGACTGTTGATGATTTCATGGCAAAAAGCCGGAAAATCTGGAAAAAGGTTCAAGTTTTAAAATAAGGACTTCTGTTGTACATTCAAAATAAAATTTATAATATATTGTTTTCTATTTAAGGTGATGTACCTCTGCAATTTATCACCAACATAAAATAACACTGTCGTCCATTTTTGCCATAGACTAGGAAAGTTTAATTTTGGAAGTAGATAAACATAATGTCAGGAATCACCGCTCTGTTTCCTCCTCTGGCCACGGCGAAAGCAGTCTCCAGAGTACTAACTGCCTTCATCTCCCAGCAGCCCCAGCCCACAGTTCCTGGATGCTGCTCAGTTGTCTCTCATTTGCCAATCACCCACAGGACACATACCCAGTCACAGATCCTCACTCAGCGCAAAGTATTGTTTAGTGCCACCCTGCTAACATTACAAGCATTTCTATTTGGACCTGATCTTCTGTTTCTGACCCTGCTTTGTCTCTGTTTGCCTGCTGCCTGCCCTGACCCTCGCCTGGACCCTGATTACTCTACTCTCCTCTTGGATGATCTCATGCTTGTGATTGACCTCCGCCTGTCTGACCCTGATCTAGTTTTTTGGACTTTTAGCTGTGCTTTGTTCCTGTCAGAACTATTAAACCTGCTGCAAGTCGAACCAGGTGTCTGCTCGTTTGTGACAGATAACAAGACATCCATTTTACAAGGACTCAGTAAAACAGGAGAGGGCAAGGGCCCTGATTGCTAAGTTTTAGAAAAACCGCTCCTCCAGAAGCGAGGGAGCACGGATTGGAGACACAACAGAGGCAATGTAGACAAACTCACGGTCGTGAGATGGACTCCCCAGGAGTAAAATTCCAATCTGAAGTATAGACAATGATTGCAGTTCTGAGGTTGTAGATACAGTATAAAGAGCAGGTATGTGAAGACAAAATGGAAGTAGTGTTTGGTTGGAGATGAAGAGGGATACTACAATAATATTTGATGGAAAAAGGGCCCTTTTTGGTAAAATAATATGTCAGAGTGTTTTTTTTTATATTATAGAGTAACCAAAAAGGGAAGTTGGAGGCTGACTCCGCCCTCAGCCAAAATGTGAAAATCCAGTCAGAGGGGCGGGGCTTGGGGGTGGGACTGTTTTCATTACTGGAGCAGTAGATCATGATATGAAACTTCTGAAACTTACATGGTTTGACCAATCACAAAATTAAACTATAATATTTCATTTCAACCTTTAGAGGGCAGCGCACAAATATTTTTTACTAGACTTTCAAGAATTAAACAATCTGATGTCAATTTCTCAAAAACTTGGCAGTGACCAACATACAACACTTTTAAAGCCCTGTTTATAGAGGTAAAAAGCCAAAAAAAGTTTATTTTTGATTTGGTCACCCTTTAAACAACACCAAATTCAAAAAATTACATACATATTTTGCAGTTTTAAAGGCAAAACCCCAATCAGCCAACAAATAATCACAAACTGATGTTTAAATAAGTAATTTGCATTCATATTTTATGTCCAACCAGCTGATTTTTGCCATCACAACTTTTAATGTAGCAAATTTCAAGAGTGGGGGATATTGACCTGAGCCTGTCTTTCACCTCTATTTATGTGTCTCAGAATACATTCTATAGAACAGAGTCAAAATGACATTGCAGTAAAGCTCTCCTAATGATGGCTGAGCTAATTGATATTATAGCAAAGGATCAATGGTGCAGCTCAACCAAATGAGGACATCTTCAGCGGTAAGATCCTTGTCCCCAAAGTCATATTCAGTTACTGTAATATTGACCTTCCTGTTCTCTCGCCCCTGTCGGTCAGTCCTCTTATCATCCAGCCGTTTCGCTGTCTATCTTTCCTTTTCCCCTTTCTGGAAGTGCCTCTGTAAAGAGCTATCAACAAAATCAAACAGAACACTCCTGTGTAGTATTGATCGTTAAAATAACCGATTCATGCGTGACATACTCGGAAAGCGTTTCTCGTCAGGAAACAGATTAACAAATTTGTCAGGCTATGTTGAAGAAGACACACTTGTTGAATTAAAAAAAAAAAAGGGTAAAGATGTTTGTTCTCTTTTTATCACTTATATAAGAAATGCACGAAAGTTTTATATGTATAAATAAAATAATTACATTAATTCTTTCCCAATTTTGGGGGTAAAAACAGCCTATGTATTTGCAGCAATTGCCATTTATGTAATTTGCATTGGTATTTTTCCTGGTGACTAACTTGTCCATTATGTGGCACATTTTGCCAGTTTTAGCCCCAACTTGAAAGAGGTACCAGGACACTGGCCCTTCCCATTTTCAAAAAAGCCTATTTTATTTCACATCACAACAGAAGCTCTTGTGAGGTTTATCTAGCCCAATTTAACAAGAAAATACACAAAATGAATGTAAACTCTTGACCCAAAGCAGGGGTGGGGAACTCTAGGCCTCAAGGGCTCGTAGGGTTTGCATTCGTGCTCTCCGGATATCATTGCCCTACTCATGGCTGATTAGCTGGATCAGGTGCACCCAGGCAATTAGAAGACGCTGGAGCAGGGTATGTTGGAAAACAACCAACCCACCCCTGACCTAAGCAAACAGGAGAAAACAAGCTAAGACATATGGTCTCTTAATACTATCTTAGCTTCAAGCTGCAGTTTAGCACAACACACCAAAAATGCAAACACGCACTAATGCTTGCAGTGGAAGGGGTTAAAATAAAAACTCCAGTGTAATGAATTCTTAGCAAAGCAAACATGACCCACATGTCAAGAATATGTGCTAACAGCTGTAATTTCACGGCTGCAGACCAAAATCACAGTTTGGTGTAAATCTGCTTGAACTCTCGCTGTAGCACCAAGCCTTTTTTTTTAAGTCTTAGCACATTTCTCCTCACACCTCACTTGAAACTCATGACATTCTCCAAAGAGGTTAAAGAAAAATACTTACCAAAAGACCATAGCAGGTAATTATTTCAAAGTTGGACTGTGCCCCATGACCGCAAAAAAGCTACGGAAACCCAGAGGAACATGGAGAGAGTTCATAACAAATGAACAACTAACAAAAGCAGGGAAACTTAAAATTGGATGGAACTCAACTAAATGAGAAAAGCAGATGGTTTCTAAGTTAAACCAGATGAAGGCAAATATCAATCAAACAAAAAATAATAATAAAAAAATAACCACAATTCAATTGAAATGGGGTTTTAAGAAAAAATGAAAAATAAAAATTAATGCAAAAAAATAAAGCATGCTTGCACAAAAAGATCCAAGAACAGTGGGAAGTTCAGATAATAATCTCCACCATCATTAGAAATACCACAAATTTGAATGGGAGAGTGAAACTGCATTAAGAGTCCGAGTGGCATTTTGTGAAAGGTCCTTTTAGCACTTCAGCCTCTTACACACAGCGCATTGGATATTTATGAATTGATTCAGCAATGTCACTCAGTCCAGCACCATGCCACAGGCACAAACCCATGCGCTGGAATTCATGTGTCTACTTCATATTAAGTTTCATGCGCTGCTTATTGACCTTTTCACCAGCGTTTCCAGCCTCTGATGTGTGCTGGTCCCTTCACAGGAGCTGTCTGAAGCCATTTTTTGGTTGCCTTCGATTCTGCTTCAGGTAAGAAACACTTGAACACTCACTGTAATAGTAAACTTACATATAAAAGATAAACTGGAAGTGATCCATATGGAAGAATCACAACCTTATG
>NC_050514.1:13340978-13344402 GCF_002922805.2 Oryzias melastigma
AAACACTTGAACACTCACTGTAATGGTGAACTTACATATAAAAGAGAAACTGGAAGTGATCCATATGGAAGAATCACAACCTTATGATTACTATGTTGACAGCTTGTACTCATCGTTCCCATTCAAAATGTGACTTTTTTTTTGCGGTAAATAAACATAATTATGAAAGCATGGAAATTCCTCTGCAACTCTAGCACACTTGTCTGATTTTGTATATTTTCTTAGTTCTTCCACATTGTCTGATTTTTGCACATTTACTTAAAGCTTAATTTATCATCATTGACCGTCCACATTGGAGAGAGCTGTACCAGAATTTCATTTTGCCAAGTAAACTCAGTTTTTCTTGCATAACCAACATTTATCTTTGTTGAGTGGTTGGTGTTTCGTTTTTTATTCTAATAAGTCTAACATGTTTGTTCATGTTATTGTCCACTTCTATTGACAATTTTTTCATGGGCATTTCTGTGAATTCACTGCACACAAAATACAGTTCAGAAAAAAAGAAATGAAAAAGCACATTTTATTTATAAACCGTGATCCAACAGCAGGAATGTGATCTGAATCACATTTTATTGTCTTGTGTCTCTTATGACACTGGAAAGTGTAATGTGGGACACACACAGCCCAAAGGTTATAATCAGGGCCAAATCTGGGTTATGGTTTGTGCTGTATGGTCCAGATGTGGCCCACATATGATAAACTGACTGTGACAAGGGTTATGTGAAGTGTTAGGAGGGACAGGCGTGGCCCAAAGGCCAAAGGAAGTGCAGACTTGAGCTGAGTCGACCCCGGGTTGACGCACCCTGGATAAACGCCGTCAGTCAAGACCAAGTGAGAGATGATGAAAACTGGATTTGTGGTTCACATTTTAGGAAAAAAAATCCTCTGCTGTCTAAGAAGTGTCTACATATTTAAAGCAGAGTACTGCTCTGATTCCAACACAATGCCTTTAAGTTATTCTACAAACATAACTGGGAATGCAGTCTAAAGAAGCACTGTTACTTAGAAACAGGTTAATGATTTAAACCTTCATTTTTCCAGCTGCTCTAATGTTTTTCACAACAAGTCACTTAAAGAGCACATGCTCTCTTTTTTGTGCAGCCGCCTGAACAGGATCACAAATGAGAACAAGATCTTTGTCGCTTGACAATAGAGGATGATGAATGCCTTTCCTTTGTCATGTTGAAAATCTCTTCTTCCTATTTGCCCTTTTGGCCAACCCAGTACTAAGCAATAAAGATGCCAGACTTCCATTTGGATCAGACACCTTCCAGAAGCTTATATGCTACTATGTGGTGATAAGCTTAGATTTTCTTCTTAATTACTTAAAATTAAATAAATGAGAATTGGAAAATGACATTGTTTTGTCAATTATTGTTTGTTTTTCTTGAGATAATAATTTTGTTAAATCACTCCAAAAGCTTTAGATTTGAGATATTTAAGACTGTTCAACAAAATACATATTTGTAGGGACCTTAAAATTCGTACTTTATAAGCTTCTTCTTTTTTGCTGCCACACTATTTGCAATGCCATACACCACTTCATTCATCCAGAATTTCAACTAGGAACTAGGCGAAAAAATGTGATATGTACATTTTCCGTTGACTTGAGGGCAATAGTCAATATTTATTGTGAAAAAATCCACTAGTTTGAATAAAACTTTGACCACCAGGCAGCCCAGTTCATCCTTGTGTGAACATACTACACTTCTATAAGTGATGTTTTTTTTCCTTCTTTTTTTGTAGGAGTGCAGTGGCTATCTTTTTAATTAACATCTGCCTGGAGGCAACTAGTTAGATACAAACATGAAAAATCCTTGCTGCATACCAATGGACCAGTGGTCTGAAGATCTGGTTCAAAGATTCTCTCTGTAGTCAAAATGAAAATTAATTTAATTGAGGTCTCCTTAAATAATAAATAATCCATGACAAACTTTCCTTGATGTATTTGAATGAAAAGTTCCCATCTTCAGTATTTTTGAGCAGCCTCTGTATGAAAAATGTTGAACCCAAACATGTTAAATATTATTGGACCACCTTAACATGAAAGTGCCCAAAAACATGGTCAGAAGGAGGTCTTAGAACCAACCTAGTAACATTAAGTGCGATCCAAAATTAAACTCAAGTGGAGCTACCAAAGAAAACAGCCGCATCGGCATTTGCAGCAAAGCAGGTTCCATATTTTCTTGCATTAGCTTCGCTCTGAAATGAGACCAAACATTTCAGGGAAGGCCACACTTCCAGTTCATTCCACCCTGAAGCATCGGGCGACAAGTAAGCATAAATTAAGAATTAAGTAAGGCAGATTTAACTGAGCAAATTTGAAGCATATGGTCAATCACTGTAACCACAGGCAAGGGTTGAAAAGACTTTAAATTGGTCTCTAAATGCAAATATAGCTGAGGGTTAAAATGCAAAATCTTCTCAGAGAAGCGCTGGTACAAACAATTTCAAACAGCAATTTATTTGCCTCTGAGAAATTACAGTGGGAAAAAAAAGACACATGAGCAGTAATCTTTTGTGTGGCGAAAATGTGAACTAATAGGAATGAAGAATCATTCGCCAGAAGCTAGTAACTGTGTGCGGTGCACAAGTGTCTGTGTGGAGGCAGGATCTGGTTAGAGGTGCATATGTGCATTTAATTGGAATTGAAAAATGCAAGCAGCAAATTTTCTGTTGTTTCAAAAGTAAGCTGGCACTTGCAAGGTAAACATTACAATCCTATTTGACGGGGAAAAAAATTGGCGGTGCAGATGCTCGAGGGAAGAAAGGAGGGAGGGATTGTGGGCTTATCTCTCAGGAGGAGAGAAATTAAATCACAGCCATGACTAACCATTCCTCAACCAACTCATACAAATACAGGAGCAAACCTTATTAGCAATTGCTTTATTTATTAGATCTTTTGAGTTTTTTTTTTCTTTTTTTTCAGATAGATCACAATGAACACAGCCTTTAGACAACAGCAGTTGAAATAATCCATACAAATGAATTCCTCTGGTGTTTTTCATCAACTGCCCCTTTGTAGCGTGGAGCCATACTGTATGCTAGCAGTGTGAGCCTGGACATGAGAGGACAACGCTGACACAGACCGGGTGCTTGCTTTAACTAACCAAGAAGGCATGGCGCCTCTACGTGTGCGTAAAGCGGGTACTGCATGTGTGCACTTGCATGAAGGAGAGACCAAAGTTGGTTAGCCACAGTCAGGGGCGGCCTTTTCCCTAATCACACGGTGAAGCCAACAGTCTCAAGTGGGCGAAAAATACACCACTGCTGGCCTGAGTAAATCTCTGCCAACAGTGTATGATGCCAAGGAGTAATTAGATAATAATGAGAGGCCTCACATTATGGTCAATCTCTAAACTTGTAAAGCCAAACTATGTGTTGGCCTTAACAGCAGCTTCTGCTCTATTAAACAGCAAATAGC
>NC_050514.1:13344749-13353685 GCF_002922805.2 Oryzias melastigma
TTTTGTTTTCTTTTTTCAAACCATCAAAGCAACAGAACCAAAAATATATAGAGAACAATGCTTAAGGTTTTATAGAGCAAAAATGAATGTTACTGTTGTTCAGATGCGTTGTTAATTGACACACTAACTGGACTGAATTTAAAGCTGAAAGGAAACTAAAGGTTTTGCTTTAAATGAATACAAATTAAAATGATTTTTAGTGTTTTTAAAGGATAACCAAATCACTCTTCATAACCGTGACCTGCATTATGGTTTGTAGGTCAGCAGATATTCCAGCTTTTGGTTGCCTGCAGGGTTTTCTTTGACTATTTTTCTGGCACAGAAATCTAGACACATATAGCTCTATAATTTTAGGACACCTGATTTTTGGCCAGACAATTTTCTTCTGACTTTTTTGCTTGTTTTGGTGAGTTTTGAGTCTAGCTGATAAAAGCAACTGTAAATAGCTAAATGTTTTTCTACTTCAAAAGTGTTTTAAATAAAACAAAAATGCAGATGCATGGCTCTGTCACTGGAAAAAGAGAAAAACACACAAAAAAACTGTGATTTCATGCAAGATTAAGATGAAAAAGAGGACTTCATTAATTTAACAATTAAATCAAAAAAGGGGAAAAAAAGAGAACTTCCATGCAGATTTGTTTAAATATCTTTGTGGGGATGTTGTCATTGTTGCTAAAAAGACACTATACATTTTTTAAATCTTATTTTACTCTTTGGCCTCCGAAATTACTACAGACAGTCCTTGGTTACTTTATTTACAAAAGTTTGTCTGATCTGATATTCTGCTAAATGAACCCCCAAAGATATAAAAACAAAAGTGCATGTGCGTGGATATAAAACACACACACGACACTTTTACATAACTGTTATCCTACAAATGTGAACGACAGACAAGGAGTTGCTACAAAGCCTATGTCCGTGACCATGTTGAGGATTCTTGCTCAACATATATATATATATACACACATATATATATACATATATCAAAGCCTTATTTTAGGAAAGCTTCTTCCATCTCCCAGGAAAGAAAGGGAAGTGATGTAACTTAAACAAGTACTTAGTTTAGGTTGTTCTCAATACCAAAAGAGCTACTTTTTCCCTCAAAAATTAGAAAGAAAATGGATGAAATACAAAGCAAAAAAGCAACACACAAAATACCAAAAAAATAAGTTGAAATGACATAGACAAGAAGAGCAGCATAGGTGTCCAAGCGTACTCTTCAGTGTTAAAGAAAAGCATGAGAAGAAATGTGAAAACAGTAATCTGTCAACAACAAAAGAGATAATGTTGATTTTTCTTCTCTTGAAATTCCAGCTCAACCTTAGTTTAGGAACCACATGAAGGTAAGTCACCGTTCCTCCTTACGGCAATATGTAACACGTATTTGGTAATTGTAGTCATATTATCCAAAAGACGTCCAATCTAAGAACCTAATGTTTGGTGTTTTTCACTGTCAGAGAGAATTAAAAAAAACATCTCTCACTAACATTTTAGAGTGTCTGAAAGGTGTCAAAATTTCCAAAAATAAAGGTCTGTATATATATATATATATTTTTTTTTTTTTAAGAAAGCCTGAATGAAAGATGTCTGGTCATAAAAACCATATAGCAACAGAGCAAAGACATCAAATCCCCCACTCAAAAAAAAATCTGGTGTCAAGTTCATCTGCAAAGTATGAGATTTCTAACATGTATTGAGAAGTAGTACACACATAAACAACACAGACTGCTGAAAAGAACAAAACCTCTTTTGGTCCTTTATAGAAAATGCACATTCTGGTGGACCAGGGTTTTATAAGCAGTCACAAGGCTCCACAGATACAACAAGCTCTCTGCAGAGACAGTAAGGCAATTTTATGATCACCAAGGAAATCAATCCGCTTTCCATATGGCAGGTTTCAGTTCTTTTTTGAAAGAAGGTAACATTATAAACAAAAAAGAAAAACAAAACAAAACAACACACTGACGGGTTACTGTTAAAGAAAATAGCTGCCCTGTAAAAATCTGCTCAGTAAAAATATTTAGACCGTTTTCTTGCGATTGTTGCTTTTTGTTATTGGTTTGAATTGTTTTTTTCTATATCAGCTGGCTCATTAAGCTTTAAGGAGTTATTGTCTTTGATCCAGCGGGGCATCAGGGTAAAAAGAGGCGACATCTCAAAAGCACTGAAGCCAGCCTGCAAAGATGCAGAAATAGAGATGGAAAAGGAAACACCAAAAAAAGAAAAATAAGAATCCCAAACTAAAGCAAACTCACAGAGTTCGACAGCTACTAAGGCAACTTTTGCCAAATACAATATAAGCCCATGTATATTGCAACACAACAATATATTAATTTAATAAAATACACAATATAGCTTTTGTACACGTAACATTTTGGCTCAAATGCACAGAAATTGCAGTGAAATCAATAAAAAATATGTCAATTTTTTTATGTAAACACACCTAAATTGGATAGATACATATACACACATAATGATATTATGTATAGTGATAATGTGAAGGGACATTTCCTTGTTTATTCATGTTTTTGGATATTTGTCTTGAAAAGAATGGCAGTGTCCTTTGCAGTTCTTTGAGTTAGTACTCACACGACCTTAACTCCAGGACACATTTTGCTGAGATTCCCCTTTTTTTTTCTTAAAAAATGTATAAATATTCTGTTAATATTTGGACACTATACATGGAGTCATACATACAGTAATCTATATAATCATATAGATGTCTTTTTCACAGTTGAGGAAAAATATCCCTTTTTATACAACTTGTGATTGCCTTCGGGCATAGTCACACACATGATAATTCACTGTACACAAGGGACTAGAAGCTGATGATGAACATGTATAAGACAAATCACAGATGGTTAATTGTGTGTAAGTGTTGCTTGTGTGTGTCTTTGTGTGTGGCAGGGTGTCAGTGCTTATGGGCAGGTCAGCATATGTATCCGCACAAAGTAGCGCACGTGTAAAATGGTGCGTGCCACTACGTTACTCAGAAACATGAACATTTAAATAGAGGTGTAAGAGACAGACACAGTTTACACGTGTTACAAATGACAGGTAAAACATGGTTACACTGTTATATTAACCTTCTGCAAACTCAATCCTGATTGACCGATCTCTTCTGCTACAGGACCTGTTGACGCTGAACACTTAAAAGTGTGTTAAGTTGAGAAAAAAATTAGCTGTGTGTATTTCATTTTTCTTTTTTTTTGGTGTCCTGAAGAGATTATCGTGTATTTCTGTTTCCACATCGATTGTCACGTCTGACAGTAAAAAGTCTTTTTTTTTTCTCCCTTTCTGTTTCAGTATCCATCACACATAACAAAAAAATCCACCTACACAAACTTAGATATGTAGGATTTCACGAGAGACCATGAACAACACACATTATGAGCTGGTGGGCACTTAGATAAGAGCTTGCGAGGTGCAAGAGGTAAAAACCTCAGCAATTAGCTTAAAAATCCAAAAGAAAAAGTCAAAAAATTCAGAAGTCAGTTCCTTTGAGTTGGTTGGGTAGCACAAAAACCGGTGCCGGGTGGCTGACATACGAAAGTGTATTGACAGTCCAGTGTTGGTAGTTTTCTACAACAAATATAGTGAAAAGAGCCCCAGTGTTAAGAGCCATTCAACATTTTCAATTCATTTTGGTGAGTCTTTGTCATGAGAGTTCTTGGGATGTCATCCCTTCCGACTCTCTGCATCCACGTTGACCTTTGTTGTGGCCTGACGTATCACTTCCTGAGCGTGCCGGTGGCCTCATTTCCTCTACAGTCCTGCAATAGTTTGTCGATGTCCCTGACCACCTGGTCAGCGTCCATACCATCGCGGCTCACGTTTGGCTCCGCCTGCTCTAGGACGCACTCCATCTCAGCTGCTGCCTCCTGACTGATTCGTGAGCGGGCCTCCGCCAGCACCTTTGCCACTGGGTCGGAGGGCGGTAGGGATGGGTAAATCAGCTGGTCTCTTGTTTGTTTAGTCGGAGAGAGGTACTGACCATCGGGAGGCCCATAGTGGCCCGAGCATGAGGCAGGGGGCGGTTTTCCCTCAGCCCCATCTGCTGGGCTTTTGACTGAAGAACAAGGCGACATTGTCGAGCAGCCCTTGCTGGGACTGGTAGATGCAGAGGGGACTTCTTGGAGAAGAGGGCTGAGGGCACGTTTTGCTTTCAGGTAGGGCTTGACATTTGCAACAAGGATGGTGTGGTCACGTCTGTCTTTGCCAAAAGTGCAGAATGTTTTCTTGCCGTTGGGATTGACAGCCTCATAGGTCTCAGTCTCGGGCACAGTCTCCATCCCTGCGGGCACAAACATATTGTTGCGGTAGTCAATGCCCTCCGCCTGGTTTCCACCAGCAGGGAACTGTGGCATCCAGCAGCGGTCAGAATGACCCAGTACTCTGCACTCTTCTGTGCAATTCACACAATCCTCATCTGCAGAAGAAAAGAGGGGTGGGGGGTAAGAAGAGAGTGATATTCACGTCAGTAGTGTGTACAAAACAGAATAAAACCACACAATCAGAGGGTAATTGAATAACATTGCTACTATTAATGTGAACTAAAAAGGAGTGCAAGTTTTAAGTTGAAAAAGTGCATCAAAGCCAAAAGAGAAAAGATTCAAAAACAGCATCAGCATACTGAGGATGTTCTTTTACTAATGCATATATAAACACATGAACGCACACATGCATGCACACAGTTTTCCAGAGGGAACTGGGGGGGTAGGGGTGGACGGGGGGGTAGACACCTGCTTGCATTTTCCAATGCTCTGATCAAGGAGATGGCAGAGCATACAGAAAAGATGGGGAAGGAGGGAGAGAAAAACAACAATGGCTCAGGTTTGGCAAAGGCACGGTGCCGTTATCATAAATTCATGTCAGTGGGCTTTGAAGCCCTCCCTAGATAGAGAGGCTGTGCCAAATGGCTTGTGCTTCTTCCCCGTGTGTTTGTGTGTGCTCATGTGTGAATGAGAGCGTGTGTCCTCCTCTTTCATCTCTATTCAGAAGGATGCACACTCTGGCTGATTACGGGAGTGTTCAAATGGATAGAGAACTTGGTTAAAAAAAATAAATAAAAGGCTCCCCCCATCCTCTCAGAGCTAAAGAGCAAGTGTTTGTCCTATAAATGTGACCTCCCCTCGTCTATCGGCTAAGAGGCAATAAAGAGTGAACATGCATAGATTCCTCCATTCATTTTATCTATAGAAACAGCTAACCATAGATCCTGGTTTACTTAAAATGTTGACAACATGTGGTTTCTTAAATTCACAAGTACGGCATCTTTTATTTATTTATTTATTTTCGTTTTTGCAATGAAAACCTTGAGAGAGAGTTGCTGGTTCATATAAAGCTACGTTCACACTGTCCTTGAACGCATTTTAGCAACCACTTAAAATATAAACACGCGTAAATACGCATTTCAGGTTTCTGTGCACATTTTTAAGATTAATTTTCGGTACAAAATAAGCAGTGTCAAAGTACAAAATAACGTGTCAAAAGTTAAACTAGGTCAAAATTTGACCAATCAGGGACTTTGATTTGGTAGTGACGTAAGGATGGCATTCCTTTTAATTCAGGGAAGAGTCAGCTGTGTGGGTTTTTTGGTTTTTTGCTTTTTTAGATTAGATTGGATTTGATTTGGTTTATTTCAAGCAAGAATAATGCAAAAACAATTCAGTAAACAGAGGTTTACATCCATGCAAAGACATGTCAAACAGAACAATTAGGCATCAAATTATTTCAAAAGTGATTATAAGGAAAAAATTAATAATTGTGGTTTGTGCTCACCCAGAATTATAAGAAACAAAATCTTTTATACATCGGAATAGAGCTGTGAAAGAAAAAGCCAGGAGCTTTGACATTTTACATCAAATCTCTTGCAATTGTAGGTGGCGGACGTGCTCTTTATCAGACATGAAAACATGAAGAAGCCCCTCCCTGATTGTCCAGTGTGAACATCATATGCTGAACACCCATTCAAGAACTTGCTCTTAGAACGCTCTAGAACAAACGTCACACGCTCGGTGTGAACATATCAAAACAGAACAGTAATAACTGTTTACAAAATCTAAGTAAATGTCAGTAAAATAAGAGCAACAAACACAAAATTATGATATTACAGTTCTTAATGCACATCGTTGTCAATTTACTCACACACATTCTAAAAAATATTGGTGATAAACTATTATCTTGACGACCCCCAGTGCACAAAAAGCGCAGTTGTTGTAGGGCTAACTGCCATTTCTTCAGCTTCATTTTAAAGCCAACTTTTAATGGGGTTCGGATGTGGCTAGGCAACATTTTCAATATTTTTTTTCCACTAATGTTTGAGCTCAATATTATTATTAGACACTGTAAGGCTACCCCATCCATCCCATTACACAATGCATGAACCTCTATAGCACAGCGAGAGTGCTGCTTTAAAGACCACAAACTTGGGACTAATACAATCTTTCGTTGATCCGAATGAGCGGACAGAGTGGATGTGCTCGAGTGCACTTGGCTTGCCTGTCTTTGCCGTGTTATGGGTCAGCAGCCTGGATTCCTGAGAGACTGCCCTCCTAAGCTGCAGAGATGAGCCTAACACTTCACAAATGTTTGAAGAAGGCAAACAGTGCTTGCGAGGAGAGCCTGACATTTCCCATGTCGAACCAGTCATCTGAAGAGGAAATAAAGCAAGCTAGAAAGCAGAGGCTAGACCAAATATGAAACGGACTACATTTAAATAGTAAAGGGGGTGAGTAAATGCATCTGCAAACACTGAGGTGTGTGTGTGTGTCCGCTTGAGTTTGTGCAGATTGATTTGAGGTTTGAATAAGAAAATACAAACAACATGTCAAAGCGCAGATTGATGAATGGGTCAAAAACAAAGAAGAAATACAAACCTGTACACAGTTTCCAACAGGAAAACACCTTATTACTGTATTCCATCATCCAGGCTTCAAGCACTGGACTGACATCTAATCATGATTACTGGATGCCAACCTCTGCTTTTTACACACTCAGCTTGCATGACTTCCGCACATAAACAAGTAACTTGGCCATAAGATGTCTCTGTGCTCAGAGGTGATTGTCCATTGACCATGTGCATATTAAAGCATAAATAATCCATGCAGACATATTTCCCTCTATTTAGTCAGAGGAAACCTCTGATAGATTATTTATGTCTCTGCTGCACGTACAACCTTGAGGCGTTCTCCTCATATCTATGGCTAACAATATGACATATGAGAGCAGGGGTGACATTCATCTCCCTGATTCTGTGCTGTGGCTTCAGCAGCTCTTTGGGATGGCCAGCAGAGGCCTCAAAACATTTGCTTGTAATTATTTGGCCACTAAGATAAGACTCTGTCTCTGTGCTGCATTTAGTCCAATGACTTATGATGACAGACATAATGAAACATAAAATCATTTGTCATAATTCGATTCACCCCCGAGTCCCTGATCTGGTTCACTCATGAATCAGTCAAAAAAATCCAGTTTTTTGTTTAATATTACAAAAAACAAATGGCAACCATCTCAGTGTGAATAGTTTCAGTTGGGAAGAAGTTTTGCAGGGTAGTTTTTTCTGTATTTTTTTTTAAACACACAATATGTACCCATCGACTGAGAACAAACAAACAGAAAAAACAAAAATTGCATGCGAATAGGGACTGTTCACGTTTTTCATTCCTCTCTGTCACTCAATGTGCCAGAGAGGTGCTTCGCCAGATTTGTCAAAAGCCTCTTTTTTTGTTTTTTATTAAAAAAAGCAGGGCGGTCTGTGAAAGAAAAGCTGCCGACAGTGAGCGAAGGGAAGCATAATATAGGCAGCGTGTGAATGAGAGGGACATCAAGCAGGCGAACCACAGAGGGATTCATTTTGACATTTCCAACACAAATATATTGACATTTGTGAATAATGAGATTCCTTTTGCAATGAACTGATCATGGGAAATTTAACACACGTTTTATTGCATCTTCTGAGACTTTAAACGCTACAATTCGAAGGTCCCAATTTTTACTTTAAGTATTAATTCAATTCTAAATGGATTACTGGACACTAATTAAAAATAACACAAAGTCTGAAACCAAACCTTCAAAGTATCATCTCATAAATACTTAAATAATTCAATTCCGATGGAAAAGTGAAAACTCAAAAAACGAAACTTTTCAGAACGTGTCATTGAAAGGCTAATCGAATCATCTGATCAGGGGTTGAGCAGTTAATTATCCTATCTTAGCAACTCCACCGGAAGCACTTAACCTGAATCTCTGATGGAAATCAAAAGTAGCATCTCCAGAGTCAACAAAAAAGGTGTAATTATACCCCGAACACGGTTCCCTAAATGTGTATGCCTCCCGAACAGCAAGGATCCAGCTTATCGTACTAGTTTGGCAGGGTTAATTGCATTACTTTAGGGCAGATTTTTAAGAGTGGCTAACAATGGCTTAAATAGGACAGCTCTGCACCTGCCACTCATCCTTAATGCTAAACGCACGTGAAACTAAAATTAAAGTGCAGTGGGGAATCTTAAAGCAATCTTTAAAAAAAAGAAAAACATCAATGTCATGCGGACATTTTAATATTTTCAGAAATACCTTTAATGTGTCTGTGAAACATAAGTAAATGATTTTGACTTAATGTCAGAACACTGAGAAACAGACCAAAGATGAATGAATAAAGACTTTATTCCTGGTGGAACAACATAGACCTGATGCAAAATAGTGAAAATATGCAAAGTGTGTTAAGATCTTTGTTTGAGGTTTGTATTGACGGAACATGCTGTTCCTCGGAAATGAAGATAAAGAATATGCATCTGGATATTTGTTGGTGAACAAGTGGGCCTACATGAGAACACGATAACAAAAGATTTCACTGAGAGTTGCACTTCATCTGCTTTGCTGACTGATCTGAACGTCTGAGCTAAAAGAAAAACAATATTGATGTTTCATTTTCAAGC
>NC_050514.1:13353728-13392021 GCF_002922805.2 Oryzias melastigma
AAAATGTGAGTTAAAGGTATACCCACACCCACACACACTACCCCCTGTTGCAGCTCCATTTATTTTAATTAATAACCAATTGTCCAATTTTAAATGTTGCAATTGAATAAAATTGGTTTAAGGATCAATTCCCAAAGCTAGAAATAAATGCTGAAAGGAATAATAAGTTTGAAAATTGAAACCCAGAGGACGGCCAATTTGTGGGTCAAACTGCTGCAGTGAGTAATAATAAACAAGCACAGTGCACATCAGTGTCTCTCATAGTGAGTTATTAGTATCATGTAAAACTCCCGCCGCCATCTCATCATCACTGTGATGCTGAACGCCTCTCATCTATGCCCAACCATCCAACTCCTCCACCCCACAACAAAAACCTGTTTACTAAAATTTACACTTCAATAATGAATGCAGGACACACTGATGTCAGCGAGTAAGAAGCTCACTCAACATATTTATTTCAGCAGCTAGATGATGGTTCTTTTTTTAACTGATAAAAACTCACAAGTGTGGTGCGTGATCTTGTAAAAGTGCTCTTGTGCATCAGTGTGTGTGTCACAAACTATAGTGTGATTTCCCTAAACAGCCTTTTCTCCCTCTAGACGCCTGCCCCCTGGCTCCTCCATGCCCATCCCTCCTCGCTTTATTACCCAGGCCTGTGATTAATGTCTCTCTGTCACACACTGTGCTTCCTGAGGAGGAGGGAGCGATGAGGAGGGACAGAGCTGTGCTCACAAGCTAATACTAGCAAAGCAACGGCAGCAAGCTGAACACGGAGCGAGCCCACAGAAGGGTAACGTGTTGCCCAAGTTCAAAAAGGAGGTAAAGCAACAGACAACTGCGGTGATGAATCACTTCACCATTGTGCACACCTGGGTAGTCACCAGACAGCTCTATGAGCTATTAAAGAAGCCTGTGAGACTGGAAAATGATATGTGGGTGTGTGTTTGTATGTGTGTAGAGGTTGTGTTGTGGTGAACTTCCCCCAATCCACCCAGGGTGGACAGGAGGAGTGGCAGCTGACGATTCAACAGAGCATCTGTGACAGACCATGACTGCACCTGTTCACCTGAGGGAGCTCGCAGGGTGTGTTTAGGTGTGCATGAGCGTGTGTGCGCGTTATTTTCTTTTTAATCTCTTCTCCTACTGCTATCGAGCCCAGCTGATCCCCCCTCTCTGCTTCCTCAGCCAATCAGGTTAACTAAATATTTGCACTCCACAGGCAAGAGAGTCTCCGCCCTGACAGAGCCTAATGTTTTGCAAATGTCTTTTGAGGTAGCCACTCCATCAAATGGAATTTCAAAAGTTAGAATTTAGTAGAAGAGAATGGCTATTTCAAAAGAAAATATTTTGTGCTGTTTTCAACTTATTGGTAAAAAAAATTAGAGCAAAGTTGCAGAAATAAACATTTAAATGTGCAAAGTGCTGTAGCTCCCATCACACCCACACAAAAAGTCAAATAAGCAAATAGTCTTTGTTTTAAGATCTTCAAATATGAGCCAAAATGGAAAATGTGTAAAAAAAAAAAAAAGTTTCATGGTGATGTCATTAAGTCCCACTTAAATCATCTTTTGATCTATTGTAAAAGGGTTCATAACAGTCTCTTAATATGGGCAAAAAAATAGTTTTTAGGGCAAACATAAGGTTTAAAGAGTGTTTTCTAGGTCATAGTTTCTGCTGTTGGTATGGAGTAAGCCTGCCCCCATTTCCCATCATCAGTCTGCTTACACCAGGGGCTTCAAACTCAATCGCACACTGGGGTAAAAATTCAAAACATACCTTAGGTCCCAGACCGAACAAGACTGAAACTACATTTTTAGAAACTCTAAAAAAATGTGTTTTTTAAAAAAAAAAAAAAAAAAAAAAACAGGCGGGAATATTATTACAGAATGAATAACCTTAAATCTTAAAGAACTTTCAATATTTTACTCTCCATAAAAATATATTTTGTCAAAATTAAACAAGTTGGAAATAAACTAAACTAAAAGGAAATTATGTAAAATGCTGCATGTTCCAAAAAGAAAGCCATAGGTTATTATAACTGATCTATCAGCCTCCATTAATTGTAGTTTTGCTTCAATATGCTACCAGGGAAACATCGGGTTGTTAATGACAATAAAATAAAAATAAAATGATCTGGCGGGATATGATTACGCGGTGGGCCAGATTCGGCCCCCGGGCCTTGACTTTGACACCTGGTTTTTATGCTCTCCTACTAGATTACAGTCCCTCACACTCCCAACCTAACATTAGCGGTGCAGCAAAGCTGGCGAGCAATACTGGAGCTATCCAGCGGTTTAGATTGACCCGGATGCCATCTCAGACGAGGAAAACGAAGATTTCATGTATCTACAGTATTTGTACGTAGATACATCAGATTGGAGTGGAGCAAGGAGCCTATGGCATACCATAATAGTTTCACAATTCACAATGTTTTGAATAAATAATTACCCAGAAAGATATTTTAGAGCTTGATTTTCTTTACATACTGTATGTCCTCCATCATGAGAAAAATGCTACAAGAACATGAACACCAAAAACCCATTTTTTATCTGAGTGTATTTAGGAAAAAAAGGGAAAAAAGTCTGCACTAAAACCCTTTTTTAGATATGTGGACCCCTGCAGCTTCAACCTTTTTGCAAACCTATTTAAACTTCAAATAGCAGAAGGTTTACAAAAAAAAAAAAAACAGCAGTTAAGTGAGTGAGTGCCGAGGCCAAAAACAAATTCATGCAAATTAGGATCCAATTGCTGCACTCATCTTTGTCACGTATAAACTTCTCATTTAATGTTGACCTGAAACTCAGTCGTCATGAGGAAGTTGACTCATATCGGCCGTTGGCTGCTTTGTTTTGCCAACACTATTTCACAAGTCTGGAAAACTCTTCCATTAAAATTGCAGCTTTAGCATATTTATCCTGGTTTCATATGAAACCCGCACTTCATGCTGGTGCTACAGCTCTCCTTCAAACCTAAAAGGTCAGTCTATGACATTATTTAAAAGGTAGTTTGAATCAAACTGAAGCTTAGTGACACTTTATAGTGTTTTTTGTCTGCTGCTTTGCCATCTTTGGTACTTGTTTCCAGAGTCAATATAATGGTAATAACTATAAATCGCAGATTTGCTTGCATTTATTAAATCAGCGTTCTGCTGTGAGTGCAGATGTAAGTTAAGGGAGTGAGTCTAGATTGCTTTGTGCAATAGGTAGCTTGGCAGAACGAAGAGGACGCTTCTCTCCTGTGTGATAGATTTTATCACATTGGGAGGCAGAAGAATACTGATGCATAGCAGGAAGTGCTTGGCAGCTGTGGCGGTGTCGTGCAGCGCGCAGACTGAATCAAGGACACGAATCTTTGCATCAAACATGTCCTCTCTTTAGGCATTCCCTCATGAACCCCCAGGTCCCTTTGTCAGCTAATGTAGGGCTTAGCAGCTCAAAGAACATTTCTGAGGAGAAAGTGTTTAGGCTTGGAAGGGGGATGGATAAAAACCAAAGATGAGCATAAGCTCCTATTGAAATAAAAACAAACAGACAGGGCCTAATCAATGATGAGCAAGCGTAGCTGTGCGCTGTGGGATGAAAGGGTCTGTGGGTTGCAGAGGCGAGGTGCATGCGAGCAGCCAGGTGGATGTTCTCAACCAGCACTTTTCAGTTGAAACAGGAGCCCCAAATCGCAGGATTGGGAATGTGTTTGTGCGTTTCAGGCTTTTCCCCTGTCAGTGAATCTGCTGTATTAATAGTATTTTTAGCAAATCTCACTGAAACCCATTTAATTCAAACATGAATTACTTCTTTCAGGCATTCAACGGTTTAAACATTGAGCCAAGAGCTGCCACTTATCTGCTCAAAAACGAAAAGAAGAAAGATTGAATCCAGCCTTTACTGTGAGTTAAGGTCAGTCTGGAGACAACTGAGGGGAAATAAAATAAAATAAAATAAAAAAACAATTGTGATGTTCATCTCTTATCTGCTGCTGATCAAACATGGTGCCAGAAGAGGAAAAAATAGGGAACAAAATAAAAATAAAAATGGTTTCACAGTAATGAACAGTCATGGGAACCAAAAGTGCTGAGAACAGCCAAGCTGATGTTTATCTGTAATCACATTTGTGGCATGTGACAACATTCGAACCTGTTCAGGCAGCCATTTACTTTAAAAGGTGTTTTTATTTTGTGGGACACAGCTCCAAACCTCAAATGTGCTGACAGCAATGGGAACGCAATAAATATTGCAAAGTCAGTCAAAGATCTTCGCCTCAACCAAACCAAAAACCAGCACCTTTTTTCCCTCCAGACGTGTGGCTTAAGATCTTCTATAATTCACATTTCCTGTGGGTAGAGACCTTCATTTTTTTTTTTAAACCTGTAAGTGTTTTAACTGTAGAGAATTATCAGGAGAGCTGCCACAAGCACAGCTACTGAATATAGATGTTGGGAACAAATACGTCTTTACATCAATGGGAAGGTTCTCAAGCTATTTCTACTCCAGGAGCAAACGTATTTACAAAAGAAGTGAATGCTCAAAGTAAGACAATTATACATTTATGATATTGTTTTCTAACTGTCATGAGCTGGTGGTGTAGGACCTAATATACAGGAGTGAATAAACTTCAACAAGGGGTCAATAATAGTGACTTGACCACAAAAAAACTTCAAACCAAACACTTAAATGCACTGAGGAAAATGAACTAAATGAAGACAGCTGTGGATGATCAACCTTAACCAGTGACACTGTCAAGGACAATATCCATCTATTCATTTTCTTAACCCGCTGTATCCCTTTCGGGGCCACGGGAAAAGGAAAATAGAACCAAATAAACATCCCAAAAACATCCAGAATCCTCAGGCTAGTAGAAAAGAATTTTATGTAAGTTATATGATTGCAGCACTGAATATGTAATCAAGTGGAAACTTCTAACCAAACACTAACCTGTTCTTTTCTTCCAAAATAATATTAAAAAAATAAATACATAAAAAAATGTTTTTTTTTTCTTTTATTGAATTCCAGTCTGTCGTCATAAAGTCAAGATCAGATATGCATAGTACTTCAGGCATCTTCTGTAGCATGCAACTTTGTTTTGTCCTATTTTTTTAAGGCAAACTAATTTTGGATTTGAGATGGCTGCTGGATTATTTTTTATGTTTTATTTTTTTCCCTTTCATTCATCTAAGGTATCTTCTTCTTCCTGTGCGGGCTCAAAAAGGGAGACGATGCAAACTCTACAGAAAGGAGCCGCCTGGAATTTTAAACAGGGCTTTCTCAATGTAAGGTAACAGCACTAAAAACTATACAGCCTACATTTTTTTAATCAAATAGTTATTTTGAAGAAAATCAATAAAAAATTTCAGATTAAAAAATGAGAGGTGGATTATGCGCAAAAAACAAAAAGTATAAAATCAGAGTAAAATGCCTATAGGTTAAGGGGGCAAGGGCTTGATCTGCACAGTTCAGTTTTACAATTAGGAATTGGATGTTAATATGATCAAAAAAAGGAAAAAAAAACCTGCACAAGTCAATATTCTACCTTCACCTGAAGAAAGTCAGTGGCACAAAGAGTGGCAGGGAGACGAGAAGGGGACTTATTGGAAGATGAGGCGAGAAGTGTGGTGAATCGGTGGCTAATCCTCCGTTTCCTCTAAGCCTGTGTAATTAGGACATGGGGGATTGCATCGTGGCGGGGAATGCTTCTAGACCACTTGCTTTTTATTTTTTATTTTTTCCCCTCCTCTCTTTTGTTTATTTCTTTCCCCTTTAGCCCGAGTTTGTGGCACTTTGCCATCTAAATATAGCATGATTGTGTCTTTGCTTTCTTTATTTGCTCCTCATAAGCAACACAAATGGACTTAGCGGGCAGGCAGCATGCTTTCTATCAAGACACCATTACTTACCGTCTGCAGAGTAAGGAGATTGGACTCTTTACTTTGCCGCGTTTGGTCACTGCTTGACACTCAAATTACATTTGGTCCCATTTGAGAAAATCAGATTGGCTGTTTCAGTCAAAGAGCAGCACTTTTACCACTGCACAGATGAAACAAAGAAAACATTGTGTTTGAAGGATGCTGCAGAGTCGCAACATGCCTTAGTGAAGAGATCAGAAACCATCGAGAACGATCAGCATCCTTCTGCCGCTTAATAGGCTTAATCCACTTCCTTCCTCAATAGATGGCTAAGAAAGTTGCCTTGGCCCATTTAGAGAGAAAGTGAGTCGAAAAAAAGATGAAGTGAAAAAGAGGGAAGGGGCCAGGGAATTAAAAAGAATAAAACCCAGAGAATTTATGGCTCACCGGCTCATTACAAAAATCCAAGCATGTTTAAAACACCCCATTAAAGACGGAAAGAATAAAAACCTTTTGTTGCTAATTCACGGAGAGCCGTCGTTTTAAGTGCTTCGCTCCGCCAAATTTTTACCTTTTAACCACGCTCCTTTAACGATGCCGTTCCCATCAGTTGAGAACGGAGGAACCATTTTTCAAGAATGATTGATTTGAGCCGCGTGTACACTGAAACAAATGCACACAATCTTTACCATAATAGGAACCTCAATAATGTCGCATTTAGGGAATTAAATCACTTTCTCCTATTGTCTCCCTGTCTCTGTTTGTTGCTCTATTTTTGAACAAAGGGATTTAAACAACCCAAGGTGTCATGGCTTTGTGGTAGTAATCATCCCTGTGTGTATAGCCTTACCAGGATTAGGGAAAGTGCCTATGATTCTTCCTCTCAACAAAACCCTCACTGTACCATAACACTACACACACTGTGCACGGGAGAAAAGAATCATCCTTGTTTGTACGTTAGGGTTCTGCGCTATCCAATTCCCTTGATCACTTTAGCGTGGCAGCGTGTGAGCTGAATACAGCTCGGTTCTGTGTAAAAAATAAACAAAATAAAATTACTACTGTGGAAAAATTGGGTATGTGTAAGCCTAATGGATGTTTGGCAGTTTGATCCCACAAGCAATACCTTCAGCTCAGACTCTACAAAGATAAGGTGAGCAGGTGATGCAGAATGAGAGAGTTGACAGGCAAGCATAATCCAATCTAAAGAAGGGAAGGGGGGAATAACAGATAAAATAATGGACAATATATGTTAGGTTATTGTATCAACAAAGGAATCAAAATTGTTTGATGTTGAGATACAAGTTCATAAAGATTTTTTTTTTTCCAGTTGTGTGTAATATTTTAAAAGGTAACACAACAGCACCGATGGAGGATAACTCCACTCTCACCCTAGATTTGAAAAATGCAAAAAAAGGGGCGGGTTGGGCGGGGGAGGTGTGGTTTGGATGATTGACAGTGAGGTTAGCTTGAGGAAATGTAGTCACTCTGCATCTTCAACATCGAGAGTGGTACAGAGCAAAGTGATAACCACAGAACTTTGTGTGGAGGTTGAGGATTTTGAGGATTCCCTTCTCTCAAGGTGGGCGCTCGTGGTCCAGCCTGAAGGAGACCTGTGTCTGAGTGGTAAATTACGCTAGCATCATAAGCTAATAAGGGCTAACATAATAAACAAGCCTGAGTGAAACATTCATTACAAATCCCATCATCAGGACAGAGTTTGTTGGATTCAATGCTAACTGCACTCACCCACTGTTGTCTAATTTTCAAGTCCAATAGAAAGCTATGCAAGCGAGTAGATTTTTGACGACTAAATGCGAAACACCTACGAGTCAAGCTAAAAATGGGTGGAGCTTTCATACTGGAGCAGCAGAGCATGATGACGTGAAACTTCTGAAATGACGTGGAACTTACACCAGTTGACCAATCTCACAATGAATCTGTAATACCTCGTTTCAACCTGTAGGGGGCAGCACACAGTACATTTTAGACTATAACTTCAGGAAATAAACAAGTTTATTTTAAATTGTCAAAAATGTGGCCAGAAGCAATAGACCGTAAACTGTTATCTTATAACAACATCCTGTGATAAAACCAGGTCAAAATACCTCTATTTGGTTGGGTTACACCAGAGTATGGTAAAGCATTGTTTGTTTCCTAATGTCTGACTCTAAGGAATGGACTGGGTAACCACCAAAGTATGAGACAAGTCAATGGTGCCACTAACTATTGGTATTTTTCTAATTCATGTTTATTCAAAGCATTTAACAATTTATTGGACATTCAGCTCCACTAAGTGAATCCCAACATGCCATTCAACAAAGACAGATGTGGACGCACTGATCATTACACCGTCATCAAAGTAATAAGGTTATTGTCTTCTAGAGTGCATAAAGCAAATAAATGGTCTCAAGACAAACTGCAATAAAATGGATCCGTCTCAGCCTGACTTCCTGCTTAAACGGTAAGACGGATCAGCCAAAAGAGGGAACTCAGTGTGAAGTCATAGCGCTTCTGCAGCTACATGCCACCCAGCATCACAATGCTCTAAATTCATCCTCCAGCGCAGGCACCCATGAGACTAATAAGCCCAATGAGAAAAATGTAGACTTTAGCATGAAGGCATTTGATCAATTGTGCCAATGAACAAGAGTCTAAGTTCCCTGAGGATATTGGCGGGTGTTGAACAGAGGCTAAGTGGGAAGGTGGAGTGAGGTGTGTTGAGTCGATGGTGTTGGCTTTTTCAGCCCCGGGGCCTAACATATTGAGGGAGCTAACTGACACACTTTGGATGTATTAGCCACGGTGAGCTCTGCCAACTTCTGCTCTTTTTCTGCTGTAACTGCTCGTCTTCCTCCTCCTCTTAATGCAACTCGTCTGGTGCTAAATTCTCCTCTCTAAACAACACCAAGAAAAAAAAAATCTGAACAACACGCCTAGAGTTTCAGCTGCACTGCTTTAGCATTGATGTTCCTCTATACTAACCAAAGTGGTGCTTGCTGTCTAGACACTGGTTGCTTATGTCTCCGTGTGGATAAATATACGCAACACTATCACTCATCTGTTTATAAGCATGATTAGATTAAAAGAAACTGAAGGAAATGTAATAACAGTCTATTAGTATAGCCATCAGGGGGGATAATCCTTTTAAATTGAAATGCTTTTTCCATTCCACTATCTAATTTACACTTTCTTTGCCTCTCCATTTGTTTTTCTCCTGAGATTGGTGAGTAGTGGATACAGAGCTTTAGAACAGGTTGGGTTCAATTTAAGGCTTCCACTTTCCGACAAAAAATACTAAACAGCAAAAGAATTAGAACTCAACTTGTGACAAAAACCCTAAAGGCTAGAGGGGCTGAGCTCTCTGACGAATGTCGAATGCAGGCATTGCGTTTGAAGGTGGGGAAACAACTCCTCTCAATCCACACTGCCCCGTTCTATTGAGCGGTTTAAGATTAGGGCCAAAGATTACAAGGCTTACACAAGATAAGAATGGGATTAAAAGAGCTCAGAGATGTAAAATTACAGATCAGAGAACAGGCGAAAACATACCTGCATTGTAAACAAACTCATAACGCGGCAGCCACCTGTCCTAGCGGACGGCTCCGGCGTCATGCGGGGCAAACAAAACAAAGCATTCCTGACTAGGAAAAGGAAAGTGAATCTGCAACCAATATTCCATAGAGGGATTCAGCACACATCAAAGGCTGCTTCTGCAGTATGTCTGTTAGATTTGGGATTAATGGACTCCAGAGGGGCCTGGACACACACACACACCGACACGCTCGCAAACACTCCCACACACACAATCCAGCACCACAACTGTGCCTGATAAGATTCACAATCCAGCTCACAAAGCACTGCAGTGCAGAGTGATTATTTATCCTGGTAACACTCAACAGTAGGCTCTCTACTGCAATATCATACAGTGCTACAAGTTATAAAACAGTGAGGGCAGAGAGTTCCACTTTTAGACGTCCAAGTAACATTGGACCCACAGGTACTCTGATTATCTGTATAACATCAGGGGAGAATATGCATGGATATTTTTTCTTTTCTTTTTTTTTTTTTTTTTGTGAAATTGCACAGCCCATGCCAAAACATACAAGCATGCCTGCATGCACACACAACCGTAAGTTGCCTCCAAGCTCCATTGAGTTGATGCAAATCCCAAATATGCAAAAACAGGCGGAACGGCTCAGCTGTCCTGTGATGCATTTTTCAAGACAACACAACAAAAAGAAGGGAAACACACTATGAATCTATTTATTTTAATCTCAGCAGACACAATGACGGCCTAATCCCATCTCTGACTGCCTTTCCACCCCAGTGCCCAGGTTCTCCCCATTCTGCCACCCTCTTCTTTCATCCCCTGCCCTCCGGGTTAAAACCACAGGTGCAGGCAAATGCAAACCAGTGGGTGGAAAATGCTCGCTGACAGCGTTCTGGTGTGTTTGCGATTGGTCAGTGAACAATGAGGGAGTTTCCTAAACCACTTGTCGTGCCGATGGAACAGCTGGACTCCAACACCAGACGCAGATCAGGGTGGGAAGAGACAATGCGCAACAACAGGGAACTTAAGACCCAAATGAGATTGTGTAAAGCTTAAGCCCAGAGTCATTTCACAAACTGAGAGCGGCAAAGGCAAGAAAAAAACAATTTAATACGGGGAAAATAAGACATCGTTGTTGGAAACAAAACCTTTGTTTGATCATTTGTTATAATGAAAACAAAGTAAATAAGATCTCCTCCTGAACAGTAAAAAACACCAAACTTTGACAAGAAAAGAATGTAAAAATAGCCTAACGTCTACGGGGTTCACTATAGCAAACAAGAAAATGTCTAAATCGCAGCACTGTAAAAAACATATTCTGCAAATAGCAAAGGATTTTAAATAACTGTCAAATCCTGCCAACTGACTAAAAAAAAAAAAAGACCTTGTGATATGATGAATCACAATGTCATCTAAGATTCTGTGGGTAAATCCTGTAGCTGTTAGTGTTAAGCTGCTGGGTACACAGTAAGGACAACATCACTGAAAAGTATGTCACTACAAATTAGAACAAAGACCAGTTTTATAACATAAAACAGTTTGTTAAAAAAAAAAAAAACTCTGGGAGCCAAAGAAAAAGACATTTGGTGAGTCGCAAGTCTCCTTTCAGGAGTAGAGCCTCATATCAAGCATAAAGTGTGGTAAAAATGTCTTGCTTTGAGCTTACTTTGCTTCCTCAAGGACTCAGCAGCTTCACTCACTAATTCAACTGCAAATTCAGCATCATATCAAAGCTTGCCGAGAGTAAATTTTTGATCTGGCCAAGAGTTGAAATTGAACTGGAAGTGGGTTTTTCAGCAGGGAAATGGTCGTGTGCATAGCAGCAAATCCACCAAGGAATGACTCAAGAAAGAAGAAATAGGGGGTTGAAGAAAGGTCAAGTTACAGTCCAGATTAAAATTTTCATTTCAATGTTGCAGTCGTACTCCCAATAAACCCTCCAACAACTTCAGTTTTTAATGTAGGAATGGTCAAAGTTTTATGTTCATTAAAGAGATACTTTCAAAACTCCTTTGGCCAGAAGTTTACAATTTTGTTCTAATGAGTACTAGTGAATCTACTAGGAGCAAAAGTGAGTGTGTAAACCAATTATGCAGTAGCTTTGCTGTATTGTTTCTTTCTATGCAGTCCCCTTGTTGCAACAGTGTCTGTTTAAAAACAGATATAGTAAAATCTGACAGCAAAATATTTTGAATATACCAAAAATAGATGAATAATGGATGTTGGTGAGAAACTAGAACCATGAAACTATTAAATTACAAACATACTCATGTTTTTCCCCCCAAAAGTGACCTTAAAATCAATATTTCTGAATCTTTTTTTTTCTTCTCTCTGACAGTAACACACCACCACAAAAAAAAGAACATCAATGGCTTCAACTCCAAGAGATTTGTAGTAAACCCACATTTGAACACATGATTTTAACCTCTTTTTCAAGTAGTTCAGTAGTTTCATCTTCAGCACTGAACCATTTCCAAAAGCGATTAAAGCTGACACCTATTCTGACACAGTTGAGCGTATTTTTTTTAAATGCAAAGTTTTACAAGTCCAATGTATGCTCAATTATGCGCTTTTAAAAAATAATTCTATAGTTCTAATGATTTATTAATGCTTAAATAACACAGTATTTATTTAGTAAAAGCCTCATATTGTGGCACTAATAAATGGGCCAATTATACATTTTAGAGTAAACTTTTCTAATTTTTCTGTGAACAATGTTTCAGAGGAAACTAAAAGTAGTTTGTCTAAAGATGTCCAATTTTTCTTTTGTCTTGTATAGCATCTGTTCTGTTCAATCATTCACATTGGATGAATAAATTATCCTATTTTATCATTTTAAACTTGAAGAAAGTAGATTGTGGTAATTGCCTTTTGTTCAAATTGCTATTAATTCTGATGTGGTTGCCTGGATACAGCTACAGCAAGAGTGTATTTTCCATTGGCCCTCCTGTGCTAATTCACCGGCTCACTCGGCTATTGTCAGCCTCTTCTTTTTTGAGCACCAACACATGTAAGCGCCAAACCGCAGTCATGAGCACACCCAGACCCACTCTTGTTCGCATGATCATCCAGAGAAGCATTATCACAACCGAGGGAACCAGATAATCCCTCAGCTCAAAACTTCATCCGCTTTGATCCTTACTTGGGAGGGGATAAGAGGCAGCACAGGGGACCATTACCCAGATTTCCTCCTTGTTAATCAAGGCAGATTTTGATCACCTTCAGTGACAGATGGACAACTGCTTTCAAAACACCACCACAGCATGGGAATTATGCTGTCCAGGAACCGCTTCCAACAACAACAACCTCAAATTGCCGCTGAGATCCCTTAATAGCCTCAAGGGTATTTATTCACGAGCACTATATTAGATACCTTTCAGTTAATACCAGGCATCGCATGGTGTCACCTATAACGTCACATGCTCAAGCATGATACAATGAACAGATTAAGACACAATTGTAATACATTTGTAGAGAATGTGGTCAAGCAGATGCAACAAAAAAGAAGATAAAAATCTTAAATCATTTGTTTGTCTGCCTCACAATGCTCTGAATTAGGAATATCTAAAATTAAAGCAAAATCAGAAAAAAAATCTATCACACTTAATTGTTTACACCACAAGCCCTCCAAATCTCCATAATAGATCTTTGTTGCGGTTTGAGGTGGGATGGTGAGGTCAGCTGTTAATTAGCCGCTGGTAATTACAGATGCATCTTGAGCTTGCCGACATTGTCCACTGGGCTTTGCAGACCCTGTGTAACTAATTTACCGTCAAAAAAACTGCAATGTACAGAAATCTGAACAACTCTTATTAATGCAAATTAAGGCAGAAAAAAAAAATCACGTGAAGTCTAATTTGGTGTTGACCCTGTCATGGTGTAACTGCAGGCATAACTTATTAGGTATGAAATGTATTAAGTGGCTTCAATTATGTTTAGATTGGGTGGTGATTTTCCTGCATTGAAAAGTAAGATTTGTTGTGTGTGCTGCTCTCTTCATCATGATACACTTCAACTTCTACCATCCTTCACCAGTCGCAGTATTGCTTTTTTTTCCTTCCTCTGTGCGGCCGCTTCTTGCAGAAGGGAGGGAATGAAGGGACAATTGCAGCCACCCAATTAAAGCTGTGTTGGCGTTGCAATTCCTCAAGGTATTGCCATGTGACAGTTTAATTAACCAAGCCTGTTATCTTAATTTAGCAGGATCAAAAAGTAACAAACGGAGGTTATCTGGGAAAAACACTGCCAGTCGCCACTCTCACATGTGCACATATACTTATATATGTGTACGCTATCAATGTTTGTCAGTGTGAAACTGCTTCAGTGTCAACATGTAACAGGGATCTGTAAAAGGGAAAAAAAGGCATGTATATCCAGATAAAAACCAGAAAGAGCTCATCATGGAATATATTTATGACAAATGTATGCAGCAGTTGACACAAATGACTGTATTTTATCAATATACCCCAGAGTGAGACGCGGCTCAGGCGTGTCTTAGCAGAGCATGTTCACTTTGACAGGTTTTTCTTTGGGATTTGAACTGGCGACTTGGTGACGGTTGGGTGCCAGGCACCATGCTACTTAAGCCAATCTCCCATGGAGTCTGCCTGCTGCCCTGCCTATCTTCATTCATCCAACAATCCGTACGTCCATCAGCTTTCTTCTCCTCATCCGCCCTTTGTTCAGGTTTTTACATTGTTAAATCATCTCTGTTGCTGGTTGTAAAACTCCAGTTCTACCACTTTTTTTCCCATTTTTTCTTACCGATCATTCTATCAGCCATCATGTTGAAACCACAACCCCCTTCTTTTTTGTTTTAGCTTTTCCTCTTCTTCAACTACTCCATTATCTACAGCACTGCAGGCAGTGGATGAAAGGACATTACTAGTTATGGCTGAACAGAGAAGAAATCCTGATGCCTCGGACAGGCCGGGGCCATTTGTCTCTCTGGTTTCTGATGCAGTGAAACATGGAAAAACAATGCTGCAGGGCATCACAAATATTCACTTGCATCAGCCATGAAAACTGCTCAGACAGAGAGACCCTTTGCTTATTTTTCAAAGACTGCAGTTGACCGCGTGGGACGTTTTTTGTACGTAGTAAAGCAAAAACAATTTCTTCAATTTCCCCACTTTGGGACCGACTGCTAACGCAGATCCAACTCATCGCTGTTACTATAATTAATATACATTGATCAAGAAAAAAAAATATTTCTCATAATCCACTCAGGATTGTAGGAAGTTCTGGAGCCTATCCCACCTGTCATCATACGAGACACTGGGGACATCCTGAACAGGCTGCCAGTTTGTGTCAAGAATAAATATTCACTCACACTCCTACGGTCATCACCTCAGCATCACCAGCTCAACAAACATGCCTTTTTGGACGTGGAAGAAATGCTGCAGAGCCAAAGAGAAACCCACACAGACACATGCATTTTTCAAGCTCCTCACAAAAAAGGAACATAAGAGAATATATAATTCAAACAGTGTAGTTCTGTACAGCATAACATCAAAAAGATTGAAGTGACTATGAAGACTGAATCCCAGAAGAGTAAACAAAATAAATGAAGCCCACAATAAATTCATGTGTCTTCGATCTATAATAGCATGATGCCAAATGCTACCACTGAGCTGAAGTTACTAAAAAAAAGTTAAGACACAATCAGTCCGTTTCTAAACCCAAACAACAATTTAGGTATTGCAAATGAGTAAATCACTATTTGGTATAATGGGTTTGTCTGCTGGGGAGAGCGTTGAGCACAAAGAAACAGAAACACAGTGAAGAAAACAAGATTTCTGCACGCCGCCTGTTTGCAACTGTTTTGTTGCTAGATGGAAAGCCAAAGAATAATATAATCAGTAACTCAAGTGAGTTGATTCTTGCTGTGGCATTCCAGGAAAAATAAAGTCCCAGTGTCGACCACTTTGCTGTCAATGAGAGTGATTCAGAACTCAGAGCACACAATGAAAAGGAGCTACAGGGTTTGAATCTGTTGTTTTACCCCAACAAATGTGACTTGAAATGCTTTGGTTAGTGTTCAATCAAAAACAAAATAATTTGGAATAAAGATCAGATATTTATTGATGAAAGTTAGGAGATTATGTCACACTGTCCGCGGCAACAAGCAACAACTCTCAATGAAAAATGCAAGTAAAGGCACATAAATAAGCGTTTTGGGTTGCTGCATTAAGAACTCCTGCTTTCTTGCATAGATACGCAGATTTTTAAGATCATTTTATGGCTCTACGAACAAAACGCTTGGCCACTGAACCTGGATTGCAAGTTAAACCGGGTTGAACTTTGACCAATCAGGGAGTCTGATTTGGTAGTAACGTATGGATGGTGTACCTTTTAATTAATAAAAGTGCCAACTGTCAAAAAAGTGATCATGGAGGACACAATAATAAATGTGGTTTGTGCCCAGCAGGAATTATTACACCAAGTCTTTCATATTTTGGAATAGAGTAGAGAAAGAAAAAGATTGGAGCACGATCCATAGGATTTGCTTCGACATTTCACACCTAGCCTCTTCCAACTGTAGGTGGCTGACGTGTGCAAACGACTGTTAAGTGTGAACACCATGGGTTAAATGCATGTTAAAGAACATTTGTTCAGCACATTCGTGAGTGTGCATCATATGGCTAGTGTGAAAATAGCTTTAAACTTGTTTTGGTTGTTCATTTGTTGTCTATTATGACTGTTTCTAATTTTCTAAATAGTTTTCAAAATAAACTGAAACTTAAGTTTAAGCAAATGTTACAGAGTACCAATACTATAAATCCAAAAAAATGTCTCCTACATGCATAAATAATTACATGAAAGATTTGGTGCTGGTTAAAACTCTGACAGACAGTAGAACTATCAAAAAGTTTTCAATGAAGTTTTAGAATACTTTGATCATTGCAATATTTGAACAGTGGATAAGTAAATCCCCTTTTTGGAAACATTTATTGTAACTTGGCATAATGTGCCATATTTCGATCAAATTTAAAAAACTCAGGCAATTCTTAAAGAGATTCAAAGTTGATGAAGTGTGCGGCTGAAAAAAAAGAGGTGGAAAGAAGAGGATATGAAAGCGTATGCAAATAGTAAGGTTTAATGTCTAGAGTTTTACCCGACACACACAAATGCACAAATGCCCGGCTGTCCACGAACAGAGGACAGATGGTTGTGGAGTGGCTCTGATCCAGGGAGTGACGATGCTCTGTATCATTATTATAATCTGCTCCGTAGTATCCTCCCTACCGCTGTGCAGGACAACATGTTTCACCCACTGAGAGCAGACTCTGGAACAGTTCTGCTGCTGCTCTGCAACACACACTCCTCGAGAGGTCCTGCGACAACAAACTGACTAATGCATAGACTGCTCCTTTGCTCACCCCTTGGAAAAAAGTCCATTGACTACAAGCAACTCAAAAACATAATACTTATCAATTACTTTATCTTGACAGGAATGAAAACAATATATTCTGAATTCAATTCACAACAACTCAGGTGTTCAGGAGTCAATGCTGTCATTCATTCTGTATAAGCAACAGAAACTTGATACGAGCAGAGTGCTGGAAAGTCTGGTTTCTCCTTGTCCATTAAGCTTTTTTTTTTGTTGTTGTTTGGTTTCAGTTAAGGCTCATTGCATACCACTCATGGTCTGAAAAACTGCAGCACAGTATCTCCACTCTAAACTAACTGCCAGAGTGTCTATCTTTAATACAATCTCTGCATCACATGTCGCGATAACATCGTAATTGTTCGGGCTGGATTCACAAAAGCAACCGAGCTTTGCGACGGGAGTTAATGCTTGGGAATAAAACGAAATAACAAAATAAATTGATAAAAGCATTGGGTGCACCGCCGAGGGGCTCAGCTACACAATGTTAATTAATTTTATTTGCGGTACAGACCCCACATCTACAAGGCTGTTGATCATGTGATTACAAAGAGAACAACTGGGAGCAGAAACATGTCTGTCATGATGATGGAGCTGATAAGTGCACTGGTTTGTCTCTCCCGCTGCTCCTCAGAGCAGGGAACACGCGTGTGCATAAAACAACTACGACAGACTTGGTGCTGTTGTTATTTTTGACTCTACTCAGCACAGTGCTACCAGCCGTTGTCGATGACAAAGTAGGTTACAAGTGTGTTTACATCAACCACAACTGCGTGCATGTATAAACTGTAAACATGGAATATGCAAACTAATCAAACCACCATGCTTCACTGTCTGAGCTACACTGCGTAACAATGAGGGCCTAAAACAAAGACATTCAAATCTGTTCACAGGGTGAGGCCTCCAACAGGAGCATCAAAACATTCTGGGTGAGGCTTTGACTGAGAGTTAGTTAAAGAATCACTCCAATAAAACATATCTTTTTTGGTGTTTTCAACATGTTTTTGTAATAAAGAAAATTAAACCTAAAACTGCAATTCTAAATATGTCTCTATTCAAATTGTTGTGATTCAGGAGCAGATGAAAAAATACCATTGGAAAAAAGCTTGTAGCAGTGACGTAAGTGCAACAATCGGTGGGCCACAAGTTCCCTGATCTGCTCCATTCTGATGCATCCACCTGCAGACAAATAAAGCTTTGTTTTCCTTGTCCGAGCACCACAAATGTTAGGTTGGGGTTGTTTGGGGCTGTAAGCTGGAGAGAGTGTAAACAAAAATGATAGGAAGTAGGGGCACGTTTACTCTGCACCAACAGTCCCGCCCACAACCCAGAGGTGAATTTCTGTTGAACTACTACCACTCTGCAGGAACTACACTATTTTACCAAAGCTATTTGTTCACCTATCCAAATGATCAGAATCAGGTGTCCTAATCACTTGGCCTGGATACAGGTTTATAAAATCAAGCCTTCAGCCATTCAGACTCTTTTTACAAACATTAGTGAAAGAATGTTCCACTCTCAGGAGCTCAGAGAATTCCAGTGTGGAATTGTCATAGGATGCCACATGTGCAACAAATCCAGTCATGAAATGTCCTCACTCCTTAATATTCCACAGTCAACTGTCAACTCTATCATAACAAAATGGAAAAATTTGGGAACCACTCAGCCACCAAGTGGTAGACCACATAAACTAAGAGAGAGGGGTCACCGAATGCTGAAGTGGATCATGCCAACAGTTCACTGACTTCAAACTTCACGTGGCCTTCAGATTAGCCCAAGTACAGTACATATAGAGCTTCATGGAATGGATTTTCATGGCCGAGCAGACTCATCCAAGCCACACATCAGCATGTGCAATGCAAAGTGTCGGATGCAGTGGTGGACTGGACTCTAGAGCAGTGGAGTCGGCTTGTTTTTCAGGAGTTGGGTTTGACCCCTTAGATCCAGTGAAAGGAACTTTGAATACTTCAGGATCCCAAAACATTTTGGACAATTCCATGCTCCCAACCTTGTGGGAACAGTTTGGAGCGGGCCCCTTCCACTTCCATAAAGACATGGAGGACAGGGTCTGGTGTGAATGAACTGGACTGCAGAGTCGTGACCTCAACTTTTGGGATGAATTAGAGTGGAGACTGAGAGTCAGACCTTCTCCAGCAACATCAGTGTGTGACCTGACCAATGCACTTTTGGAAGAATGGTCAAAAATTCCAATAAACACTCCTCAACCTTGTGGAATGCCTTCTAAGAAGAGTTGAAGCTGGAATAGCAGCAAAAGGCAGACCCACATCACATTGAACTCTATGGGTTAGGAATGGAATGTCACTTAAGTGAGTTAAGGCAGTTGAGCGGATACTTCTGGTAATATTAAGTATGTCCTAGAAACGACTCAGGTTTATTGGTTTTGGCTAAAAAAAAATAAATAAAAAAAACAGCGTAATCCTAATTAAAGGACCACTGAGAACACCTTTTACAATAGATCAAAAGATGATTTGAGTTTTACTTTTTTTCCCATTTGAAATTTAGCAAACATATGACGAAAAAGGCTAAAACAGAAAAACAACAGCACCATCTTGTTTTTGCAGAGCTGTCAGAGAGCTTCCCATAGAGAACTACATTTAAGGAGGGGGGCACTGAGTCACCATACATCACCCCCCTCTTTCATTAGCTGTGGCTTGCTTGATAATCAGTGTTAGAGCTTTGTGTTAACGGGCTCTAAGGGGCAGCGACTGAAGAGTGATATGAAGCAGGGTGCATATAAAGGGGTAAGGGTTGGATAATTGGACCACTGCAGGTTTGTGATGTCACTCTGCCCTGGAAACATACAGGCACAATGAAAGTCAACAAACATAATGTCACATCACTGGTAAAAGTAAAGATCAAAATAGAAACCTAACTATTCAAATAGTTTCGTATGTCTTAACAATATGTATTAATTTGGTATCTGTAAACCTCTTAGATTCATCAAGTCTTAATATATATAGTATAAAAAGTGGAATATTGTCAAGAAAAATTGAAGTTATACTGAGAATTTTCCTGACACCTAGATTTAAATCACACATCTTCATACTCGCTGCTTCCATAAGTGTCCCATAATTATTCACCCTGGCAACCAGGGTGAGGGGATGATGTCAGAGATTTACAGCCCAAGCGGTAAAAGTCAAAGATACTCATCAGTCTTTTGTGGTGCTACACTTGCTGAATGAGGATCAGGAGGTGATCCACCATCCAGGCCAAGGTTTAGAGGTGGAATAAAACCCGAGCAGCCTGCTTAGCCCTGAATCCCACCCCCTCGTGCACAGGAAGAAGGGCACAGGAATGGACAATTCACTTCTCTACTAAAATCATAACAATGGAATTTCATAAAAACTTTGTGCGGTAAAGAAAATAGAATAATCCCTTTAAATCTGCCGTAATGAGACAGAAGAAATCCTCATACTGTGATAGTTCCCCTCCCTTCACCCCATAAGATTTTAGGCTTTCCGAAGGATTCCACTAGCTTAGCTGCAAATCGCCTCACTGCTGTGCGATACTGCCACATCCTTTAAGAATGGGGTGAGACGCACGCAATCTGGCACATGTGTGTGAGCACAAAAACACTCACAAATCTTATTTGACTTTGACTGATGCATCCTGGAGAACTCCAGATTGGTGATGGTTTTTATTTCCCCCACCAGGAAAGTAAGCTGGTGATGCCGCAATGAATCAGAGTATCAGCCCGGCCAGGGACAGGCTGGGGACGGCTGAGGAGATGAGGGGTGAGAAAAAAAATGGACATCTCAGAGACAAATCCTGCCTGCCGACTGGCAAACCTTGAGGAGAGGGACCTAACTTTCTGTTTTCCTCTTAGCCAATGCTGGTTTATCGATAGACAATTCAGTGGTATGATGTTTAAGCTGCAAAAAAAGGTGCTATATTTGAAAAATGTTAGAAAAACAATCCCCCATGTGCCCACTGAATTGCTGATAAAAGCCACAAACAGGCAAAGAGGAGGTTCAAACAAAGAGCCATGCAAGTTGCAGAGAGTCCTCCGAAATGATGCGCCTGCGTATCTCCATTAGGGCAACTGGCGTAAACAGCCACTGATGGCCTAAATTAATCATGTTGAAACAGACGGATGTGATGCCATCACATGAAACCATGACTCCTCCATATGTTACCTGCTCAGAGTAATGCTTGTAAACTGAGTAATTGCAGCTTTGTCAGATGAAGTCTGTCTCTCAGCGGCTTTTTGTCCTTTCCCCTCAGAGCAATTCACCACCGTGTGAAGTATCTTTCAGTAACACACCCCTGCAACAGAGAGTGCCACCCAACAGTGGCTTAGCTTTTTTTTTTTTTGATAAAGTCATTAGATTAAAGCATATTGATACATTTTTAGTGCCAGTTTTTCAATAAGAAATCATAGGAGGTGCAGCAAATATGCAGACAATCCCGATTATCTATACAATATTGCATTAAATCGAAAGCATGAAAGATGTGAATGTAATATTTAATAATGCCACACATTATGTGCAATGCGATAAAAGATATGGAGATATTAAAAGGTAATAAGAGACAGGACCTGCCTCATCAAATGTCACCGTGCCATCAGTTACCAGACCCTCACAGAAGCAACGGCAACTGTTGCTTTTCAAGTCTTTATGCAATGAATAAATGTCAGAAAGTCAGCTTTCCTGTCCACGAGATATGACTGAGTCCCATTCTGGCAGTGCCACGGCTCTATCACTTCTCCACTTTGGATTCAAAGCCCGCTGGAAATGTTTCAAAAGACGTGTGTCTTCAAGCAGCCTGTCATTCAGCAGCCAGATTTTGTGCTGCTTTGTTCCTCCATTTTAGATTTATATATTTATTTTTTTGCATGGTGCCTGAGCTGTTTTTTTGTTTTTTCTCTCTCTCATCCTGCCTTTCTTTCTCCAACTCCAACTGAAACTTTTATTATTAAACACGTCTCACACACACAATAAGTGAATATAATTAGAACAATGTCGAGTAACTCTTTAGATCCCTGATTTATGAGATAATGTAGCTCTTAAGATGCTAATGTTATATACATACACAAACCTCTTTAGGCGAAAATCAATTAAACCATTAGAAGGATTCCAAATATAATCTTATTTCATATGCATGCACTACCAGAACCTTCCATTTGTATGTGTTGTAAGTGCTGTTCAGAGTGAACAATTTGTATCAGGAAATAACAAAAAAATCTGAAAAAATCGCAGTGATCATGATGCTTTTTTGAAACAAGTTTAGAGGCCATTAAACTTCAGATGTAACACGCATGCCCCGACTGACTGAAAAACATGTCTGTATTTCATCTGGCCATGAAATATGAATAATGTTGAATGGAATGCCCTTTTCAAAGAGCCTGATAAAGGTTTATTGAAGGCTGGAGTGAGCGGGATAGAGGTTGCTATGGCTACAAGTGTGAAAAGGGCATCTTTTCTGACTCCTGACCAGTCAATTAATCTTGCAATTGCAATTTTTTCCCACCTCCTTTCTTTTACTTTAATCAAAGGTTCACCCTTGATTCAACATTAATTGCGCCAAATGAAAAGAAAAAGGAAAGTCTAAATTGTGAGGATAAAAAAAACACTTTGAAAACCCCACTGTAATGCTGCAAGTCTTAAGATTAAGACTGCCACAAGGGATGAGGGGTTAATATTTAAGATGGATTAAATTCTGAACATTTGGTTTGTTTGGTCTGTGAGGAAAGAGAGATACATTTTTTAAGGCACAATTGAAAAGTTGCTTTACTTTTTGATTAAATTCATGCTTAAATGTAAAGTATTGTCCTTCCTAAAGGCTTAGATTGATAAAACGACATCCCATTTCCCTTTGCATATTTGCACATGAATTAGATGGGCAGAAGTTGAAATCCTTACTTTAACAAAGACTTACAATTCCAACAAAAGGGCTTCTATTCTTCATGCAAAATCTTAAAACACAAAAGTAACAAACAATAAATAAAAAAGATTAGATTTTTACTGCATTTGAAACACTAAGAATAATAATGCTAGTAAAATGTGAAAAAAAAAAAACAACAGGTTTAGCTCAACAAATAGTAACGCAAATGAAACATTTTTCCTCTCACAAATATTCCTTTCATCCTTCACACAAAGAGCTAACCTGACAGCCTAATTGATGACTTAAAAACACCTCTTTAAAACTGCATATTCATTATAGAACCCTAATTCTATCTTCATTCTCTGTACCATAAATTTCCTCCTCGTACAGAAGACAGGCTTTGTTGAATAACAATTTTTGTCAGTAATAACTAAATAGTGTATGATGCCAGCATCATTTATTTTCTCTTATCTACTAAACATGACATCCTCTTCCTGCATAATTGTTAAGGTGTGTTGCATGTGTGCAAATAATAATCCACGAATAATTGAATAAGCTCATGAGAAAACACTTGGATGGGATTCTTTTTTTTTTTTTTTTTTTTTTATCAGGGAGCTATAAACTTCACAGTAAAGTCATTCTCATTGTCTTCTACTTTGAAAGGAATAAATCTCCTGTGGCCTCTTCTTCATATCCACATTGTCCTTGAAGTTTCACATTATCCTCCCTCCTCTTCTGTCTCTCGCTCATCCCTCCTTTTCTAAAACAGGACAAGAGGCGGTTTGAATATCTTAATCCAGCTGCAGCTAATTGAGATTGGTCAGGTGGTACCGTCGAGCGGTGTCGGTCCCCACTCCATATTTTTTACTCCTGCATCTCTTTCTTCCTACTCATTTGCTTGGACGGTGGTATCAGGGTTGCATCTCCTTCCACCCCTGCTGCCTGTCTGCTCGTGATAGCAGCTTTAGCAGTCATCTCCACAGAGGCGGGCGACGTGCTGCCAGCCACTTCAACAGAGCCAGACAAGACCGTATTAAAGTCTGCTGCAGGCGTACTGAAGCATCAGTTAATCGCTGCTTAAAACTGACAAAAAAATGGGTTTGATGTACTTAAGCCTAATTATTGATTGCTACCAATTTGGTGAAACAAATTAATCAATCTGAGACTGATGAGCAGGGCTGGCATATCCAGATTATATATAGTATACTGAAAGGAAAGCAAGCAACTTTCTATAATGGAATATGTTTGCTCATCCAGTGCCTATTAGTGCAGCAGAGAAATAAAAAAAAAACTAAGTGGGGCAAAGGAGAGATATTAAGAGAAACAAAACTGAAGCATTGAGCTGTGCTTCTGTCTATCTGTGATGCTTTCATCAAATCACTTTCCAAAAAAATCGTCCTCAGTACCTAAGGAACTTGTGTCAACTTGTGAAAAAAAGGGAATAATATATCCCCCTGAATGCTTGGAACCTAAACAGGATCAGGGAGTGATCAGGACTTTAAGTACATGCTCTGTGCACTTGCTGCTCTGTTTATACGGAGGCACTGAAAGGAGAGAGGCTGCAGTGTTCTGGCAGGAAAGCAAAGAGAGCTCCACAGTAATTGGAAGGGCTACACTTAGAGGGAAACAGAGGACTTAAGATGGGATGAAGGAAGGAAGATGGGGGAAGGGGCGGGTGGGTAATAGGGAAAGACCTATGAAGTAGATGCTAAGTGCTGAGATGTGAAGAAAATAAGCCTGTAGGAAAATGACCCCAGGGACAATGACCAGTGAACAGCAACACACTTCTTTTTTTTCCCATTCAATAATAGACTGTCTTTCCATCTACAGTGCAGTCTATAGAAGTGTACTCAAATGGCTATATTCTATCAAAAACCTGTCATTCAGGGCAGAACTTTAAGATATCACTCAAATCATCTTGATCTATTGTGAATACGTGCCTAGCAGTCTTTTATTTATGATTATGCTATTTTGGGGCAAAATTGAGAAAAACTGTCATTTTCTAGAACAGGGTTTTTTTCAACCTTTTTTGGGTCAAGGTACACTTTTTCCTTGACAAAAATTCTGCGGCACACCAGCATCCAAATATGTAAAACAGGAGAAACTCTATAGTCTGTATAGAGGTACAGTCCTTCCACAATCTTCCGACAATTTTTTGTAATAATTCAGGCAGAAAAGCAAAATGTTGTAATAAAAGTTGTGATCGTTGTCAATAATAATCTTTAACTTAATTAGTTTAAAATTTGCTCAAGTAGTTGTTTCCCTTTTATTATTTTATTAATAACTATTAATATGCAATTTTATGTGACCTCACCAGAAACACAGTAATATATTCTTTCCAGAGAGTGATTTACTTTTTTTTATATATATATATTTTTAAATGTCTTTTAGAGAGCAATTGTATGATAACACCATGCTTGTTTTATACACAAAAAAACACATTATATTCCTGCTTAAGTTCAATTATAACAACACAAAAAAGTGAACATTTTGAAGCTTTTTTATTATTTTTTTTGTCTTAATACAAAATGTAACTTTAATCAAAAATGTTTTATTTATTTTTTGGTGAATAAATAAAATTATTTTAGTAGCATAGTGCAGAAGTGCTGTCACTTTAAGCCAATGCATTATGGGAGATGCAGCGCAAAAACTGACTCTGATGCTGGATAAACTCACATCTCCGAACTTCATTATTTTGTTCACTTTTTCTACGGTTTGACACCGGATCTCACGGGAAGCTACACCGCTAAACACAAGCTTTAGCTGTTATTTTTGTTGGAACTGTGAGACTTTATGAGCAAAGTCGTAACAAAAAAGTGAGGATGTTAACAGTGTTTCACTGGTCAGACTGATGACATGATTAAGCCTCCAAGAATGGTTGGTGGAGACAGTTAGAGGGGCAGAACTTTTCCAATAAACAGCTAGCTGTGGCTAAATCGCAGGACCATCATTCTTATCAAGAAGTCTTTATTGGAATCAAATTAACACAAAGAAAAAAAGTATTTCATGCTTTTTCATATTCCTAACTATTCAGTGTTTTCTCAGGGCCTGTTTAATGAAAACAGAGCTGATCTCCTGGTGATAGAAAATGTTTTGAGATCAGTGAAAATTAATAATTTCCTACTGCACACCTGGACGTCTCTCAGGGGAAACACTATTCTAGAACATAATTTCTGCAGAGGAGCAGGAGTTCATCCGAAATTCACTTCTGAGATGTGGAGTGAGCCTGCCTTAATTTCCCATCATCCCTTTGTCAACACTCTCTCACGCTAGCTTACTGCCCTTCACAACCCCAACTGAGTATTAGTGGTGCAACAAAAATGCTGTGCAATGTTGGATCCAGATGACAGCTCGGACAAAGAAATGAAGACGAACATGGATCTAATTTTCTACAAGTGGATGCATCAGAATGGAGTGGGGTAGTGAGCTTGTGCCCTGCCGATTGTAGCTTATATACTACAACTACAAGCTTTTTCTCAGCATTTTGAATAAAGAAATACTCGAAAGTGCAATCTGAATCTTAAATTTGGTAAATGGCTATATTTGTATAGTGCTTTACAACCTTCTTAAAATGTCCAAAGTGCTTTACAGTCACAGTCCCATTCACTCATGCACACACACACTTCACTGCGGAACACCGGCACCAACCTATAACCACCAGAAGCAAGGGGGAGTTCAACGTCTTCCCCAAAGACACTTTGACACCAAACATGCGATCGTCCAATCAGAAGTCGACTGCTCTAACTCTGCACCACAGCCACCTCTAATAATCTTGTGTCATCCATCATGAGAAAAATGCCACACGAACATGTTAAAAACACCAAAAACCCGATTTTCATCCGAGTGGGTCTTTAACACACCTTCTTCAACAGGTTATTGCAGTGGTTTGCCCTAATAACATTTTTCCCATGCCTTGTTAATTGGCCACATAAAGATTTTATCACCTGCACCTGACTGAACAGCAAAGGAAAAGCAGAATGTTCCATCCACAAAGGCCTTATCTTACAGTTCATCATGGACTGCAGGATAAAAAGGCAGTTACAAACATTGAAGCAATAGAATCCTTTTTTTTCCTCATGTAAAACTCTTTTGTGCATTCAACTGGTATTTCTGCAAGTTAATAAAGATGCGCTGGAACGCTGCCAGAATGATGTTTGCCACCCTTCACTCTTCATCGCCGTTCTTGCACAGTGCCTTGCCCTCCCGCCTCTGCCCTCCCCCACAGCTTAGCTAAGCCCCCTATGTTATTGGCTAAACACAGCCAGCTGCAGTCGGTTAACTGTCTAATCTGGCATCAGTCAATTTCTCCAAACAAGGAGAGGTGGAGAAGTGGAATGAAAGTCATAAGAGCGGGGCGGTAAAAAAAAAATAAAAACCTTAAAGGGCATTCGTGGCCTTTCACCGTGTGCTGCTCCAGGACCACATGCGGAGAAGTGGATGGATGGGGTTGCACCAACAAACATCCGACATCGATGTTGCTCTAGCGGCTTTTTGTTTCTCCTGCCCTACCACTCTCACGTCCTTTTGTCATGTGCCCTGTGTGTGTAAACGCGATCCTTTTGGTCTCTCATGGACAATTAAATTAGAACATTTTCAAAATGAGAAACATATGGAGCTTTTTAATTGGCCAATTTCTCTTGCCAACATGTGTGTTTTTTTTTTCCTCCACCCATTCTAAAAACCAATGAAAATGGAAAACAAAAACTGTTATCTAGTCAGACATGCATATTGCAGCACAGAATGTTGCACAAATTGTCATTGTCCTTCCGCAGAAGAGTAAAACAGGCCTTCTGCTCTCTGGATTAATAGCACCATTAAATGGAATCCATGCTCAGTTTACAAGATTATTCTTTTTGATTCTGTCAGAGAGATTCAAACGAGTTAGTCTGGGTGTTTCAGTACGTTTATGCTGCTGTGGCAATAACTGTTTTGTTAAGCAGGTAATGACACACACCAAAGCGCATCTGTTGTTGAAGCCGCAATGAGAAATTTATCTCCTATCCCATTACTTCTCCCTAAATCTACTTAATGTATAATCGTCAGTCTATTGCCTCCCCTGACCCTGTGCTAATCACGTGAAGTGGCTGGGGGTGACTGCAACACCTCATATCTGGGGAGTTATTGTTCTACACATGTCATGTGTAATCTGCCCGACCCACAGCGCTTAGAATAATTATTCATATTTAATCACCTCACTACTGAGCTACATCGTCTGCCGCTCACTAAGTCATTTTCCATGTTCCATTATCAAAGTTTCAGAGACGGGTGCTGTGGGAAGAGGGACTAAATGGAGAAGCTGAAGTAGTTGGGCTTATGAAAACACAATGGCCTTGTCTGCTTTGATAAACTGAGCACGTGAACCGAATGCACACACACTCACACCCTCCAACACACACACTTTAAAGGGTAAAAAAAGAGCAAAGAATAAAGTAGTTGCAAAAGAAGTAGCTCAATGTAAGTTCGGAACGGAGGAGTGTTCAGGCAAGCCAGACAACGCCATGCTTTATACACAAACACGAGGAGAAAATAACACTGCATCTTTCATTTCAGATCCACTTAAATGTTTCTGTGAGAGCTCACCTTGCTCCAGAGGTGGTGGTTTCACACCCACAGCCTTCAACTTGAGGGCTTCCTTCGCAGACATATCACAGCAGGAACCTTTGTTGGTGTCCTGGTCACTGTCAGCCTGGTCGCTGTCCCCATGACCGCTGTCTCTAAGACTCGCTCGCTCCGGGTCTTTGAATGTGGAACTACTGGAAAAATCAAACAACACACAAAAAGAAAGATACAATAGTGTTAGTGCGCAATGGGCCGATGACAAAACAACCTCTAATAGAACTAGCTGAACGTGAATAAGCAAAGCTAAATGTAAAACAAGGAAAAAAGCAATCATGAAGAGGGGGAAAAAATGCAACAAGGTGCGACTAAAACAGTTCCACAGCCTCACTAATTGCCATGCTGAGAAAGTACATGATAGTCTGAGTAGCATTTAATGCATGATCTGTCATATTGTGCAGCTTTGAACCTTATTAAATGTGCAAACAATCAGCACAGCTACAGCTATTAGCATACTGTGCTGGTGATATTAAGAAATCAAAACCTGGGATCCAGTGAGCGCCTATAGATTCCAACTCTTACCTTTGAACAAACTGCTGTCTGCTGCCCATGTAATTAGGCTCGGTGGGGAAATTGTCCGTCTGTGAAGAAGACAGAAGAAAATATGTAGTAAGCTCTGCAGAATATGAATGTAAAACACTTAATCCTGACAAAATATGGTTAAGAAAAGACAACAAGATGAGGGGTATAATAGTTAGAGGGAAAGTTTCAGCTGTCGTTTCTGTATAGGGAGGCTGGTTAGCTGTTAGAAAGTGTGCTACTGAAAAAAACACAAGACAGAAGAGATTTGATGACTCATAAAACAGTTCTGAGAAAAACAGAAACAAATAGTTCTTTTGTAAAACTCTTGGTGCTACAAACACTTCATGTGAAATTGTAATTTGTTTCTTCTGCTATTAATACCCGCTGACTTCCTAAATGTCTAAAAACTTTTTCCCCCCATTCTGACACATTGTAATTGTTTTTTAAAGTACTGCAGCTTGTAGCTATTGAACTGTATTCTGTTTATTCGCTAAGGGGTACCTGATCATACGCAGGGGTCTTCATTCCATTTAGATCAATAGGGGGAAAAAAACAAGCCAACAAATGCTTGTACAAACAAGGACTCACAAAAGCATTATTACCAAACAGTAAGAGAACAGAAAGAATAATGGAAAACTGGTATGAACCCCTATGGGGGAGCATGCAAACACTGAACGGTCAGCACTGTATGCAGCCCCGCCTTACAAACTGGATCAATCACATTGGCAATGAAGCACTCTATCTTTCTCTCAGTCTGTCTCATTCTCTTGGTAATTATATCAATGTAGAGTGCATTGGGGGTTTTAATCATGTTAAGGCAGTTAAAAGGTCACATAGATCTGAGTGTGGTCGTTGGCAAATTTCTAAAACACAAGCCCAGGCGTACAAAAAACTTGAGTATTTGTGTGACGTGTAAATTGTGTTTTTTTTTAATAAATAAAAAAAACATACTACATGTAAACAGCTTTCTATAGTTCAAATTAGGACTAGAATATAAACAATGTAGATTTCATGTACATAAAGCAATGAGGGAAGAAATGACTTAAACAGAAACGGCTTTCGTGCAGCAGCCGTCCTTTTCCTCTCAGCAACACACATAATTACCCGACGTTGTGCACAACTCGCTGTCTTGAATTCATAATGGTAAAATGTCATGTTTAGTGAGTAATGTCTCCTTGTGCCAGGGTTTTTCACATGCACAGCTTGACTCACAGCCAACAGAGTATTTCAATGTCATCCATGCACTGCGGTAGCTCAGTTTGAAAAAGGGGTGCGTGAAGGTCAGACAGGCCACCTCGGTACTTTGACCTTCCATGCTTTTACAAACAGCTTTATCTCCACCTAAACACTTTATTCCACTTCAGCCTTCGCCAGTATTCAAAGAGAACACTCACAGAACATATCAAAAGCTGGAATCTGACCATAAAGAAAGGAAAGTATGAATGTTTGAAACTGTTTGGCAATGAAATAATAAAGGCTGCTGAAAAACATTTATTTGAAGAGAGGTAAGGTTTTTTTTTTCGTTTTTCTTAAATTCACTGACCTTTTTTGTACTTTCATGACTGGCAAACTTGGACATACTTTTTTTTAATAGCTTTAGCATTTAAACAAACAAAAAAAGGTTCAAGGCTATGTTTTGCAAGTAGCTGAAAAAAATGCAACAAATTTGCCCAACAATAAAGTTAAATTGAAAGATATGTTTTATTAATTCGCTGGCAAAAAGACAAAAAGATTCTTCAACTACGACTCATCTTTTGAACATGTGCTTAAATGGAAACAATCTCACAAGATTTAATTAACCAAGGTTTTTTTTTTTTTCTTACACTTAAGACAAAGATCAGAGCTTAAGAAACCTGCCTTCCAACCCCTACAAGCCAATAAAAAACACATTACTCCACTTCATACAAACCTCTTTCCTGCCAGTTAAGAGTCCAGGCTGATCTTAAGCCTTCATCTCTTCCTGTCTGTCTAAACTGCACAGCCCTTTCAGTACAATGGAGCACTTTCAAATGAATGGGTCGATAACGGGCAGTATGAGCTGCTTTGTACTGAGCCAGTCAGCGCTCACAACCAACACAAGATAACTTCGGAGAGGTTGATAATCTGGACCACACAGTGTGTGTAATCAATTAAATGCTTTAAATATCATGTTTCTTCCTAAAAGCTTTAAAAACTCTAAATTTGAGCAATAAGCAAAGAGCGAGAGAACTGGATAGATCAGAGCCGAGTTAAACAACTCGTTTACTTATCGACCAAACATCCTCTGATCTCATTTATCCATCTTCTAAACCTTCTTAATCCCTTTTGAGGTCATGGGGTTGCTGGAGCCTATACCTGTGGGTAGAGGTAGCCATCCTGGATGGGTTACCAGTTCATAGCAGGGCCACACAATCCCATTGAGCGACTATTTAGAGCAGGTGTCCCCTAACCTTTTCTTGTGAGGGTCACATAACTGCTTTCTTCTCTGATGTGGGGCCGGGGTCAGTTTGTAGGCTAACAGAAAAAAGCGTAACAATCACAGCCTAAACTTAAACATCTATGATTTTCCAGAAAGTCACACATAGCCTAATTTTAAATAATTCATTTCTGTAATCTTCATAGAAAAAGATAATACTGAATCATTTTAAAAATTAAACCAATAATTAGTTTATTCTCTCCCGTCATAGTTCAGACTGTAGAAGGGTGGAGTAAAACGTCACGTTCTATGTGAGTCTCAATCAGCCAGATTGAAAGAATATATTAATATGCGTCTCTGATAGTGTTTAGGGGGCCGGGCTGAATGTGGAGGCGGGCCGGATCCGTAGTTTGGGGACTCCTGATTTCCACCAATTGACTTACGACGCATTTTTTTCCAATTGTGAGAGAAAGCCAGAGTCTCTGTGGAGAATCCATACATATACTTGGAGAACATGGAAACTCCACACACAACAAAGACCCAACTGGGATTTGAGACAATACATTCTTGCTGTGTAGAACCTGCTTCAACTCAATTTGAGAACAACTGGCAGGTTTTTGGTAAAAAAAGGGACTTCTGTGCGTCACCCATTATAATGCCTTCAGATGATGGTTATATTTGTCCAAAAGTTGGTGTGATATCCAGCAGGTGGTGGTGAGGGGTGCTTGAACGGCATAGAGATCCCGTCATGTTCGGCCATGTTTGGATGTCAGAGAAATTTCTCTTGCCTGGCTTGGATGGAAGCATGCTGCTAAGTAGCAGTGACTGATGGGTTATATCTAGTTCATGAAGCAAGGCCACAGAGGTCACTGAGATACTGAGTACAGGGAGGCTGAGTAAGTGTAAAAAGCTGCACTCTCTTCTGTATTCCCAATGAGGCCCAAAGACTGACCGCTCAGACAGCGGGCCGATTGAGACAAATAGGCCGAAAATGCTGGAGTGCTGTCCTGCTGTCGGAGCACGCTGGTGGATTTTGGAGCACTGTTCATTTCTGCGAAGCCACACCTGTGTTTAGGTGTTGTTGTGTGCACATGTATTGGTAGGGATGGTGAATGAGGAAAAATTGCAGCTTCTCGTTCACACATCATTGGACAGCTCTCTTTTATTCAGCGAACACGAGTGCGCACCCCTCCCTCTGCCTATCCCGCCTGGTATGATACATGCGTTTGTCCTTTGCTGTCTAGCAGAAGATGCACATAACTCTTATTGTGTGTGTGTCCATGTGTCTGTGTGTGTGTGTGAGTGCATCTGCGTCTCCAGATCAGATAGCGTGAGCAATCTCTAACCTTTTTTTTGACAGTAAGCTCAATATATCTATATGTCTTACTGTATTTGTCAATTAATGAAATGTATTTTTATCTAAAAATATATGATTACTATGCCGAGACTGAGATCTAGAGACAAAGAAAAAATGGGATACAAAGAAAGCTAAAGAAAACGAGGAACAAGTGTAAGGGAAAGGGGAATTGCAGAACAGCAACTGGTGAGGATGACAAAAGGAGTAAAAAAAAAATGGGCGGGCAAACAAGACAATAATTACACTGCATTGATTATCTGGTGGCTAAGGAGCAATTGTAAGTGATCAGATCTAATTAGCATTGAAGCATCTTCCTAGAGATAAGAGACTGTTCAGTAAATGTACTTGAATGAACTTAAGGCTAACAGTGGAATGTATCCTCTGCTCTTTTGCGTATCCGCTCCAAAGAAATGCTTTGACAGTAAAGCTGATCTTCTGATGCCGGGGAACAAAGAACTGAGAACTGAAACTGAAATGGGATCTTATCTCCAAGATGCCTTATCAGTATTAGGAAAGTGCTGGATTTTACTGTGTGTCAGAAATGTCACAATATTCACACTATTGCATTACAGACTTGTTCTTGGGTGACTTTTGGTTGAAGAAAGTGGTCATTTAGTAGTTTTTATTATTATCTATCCACTGTGTATTTAAAAACAGGCCTCACAAAACAAAACCCAAAAATCTCAGGTTTGTTGTTTGCCACTTGCCCAAGGTTGAACAGTATGGCTATACCTCTTTTCGATAGCATGCTTTAATGCACAATATTTCTGTACTCTGTTGCCTGCACAGACACAGAAAATCAAAATCTTCCTTTCCATCCCAGTTACTGCAAGACTGTAAGAGAAATCATTTAAAAAACAGCTTACCAGTAAATCTAATCATGTCACCTTCAGAGATTACACATCATAAGTTGCATGTTGCTCAACAGCTTGTGAGAAGAAACATACGTACTTCACTGAATATGTTATCTTTTAAGTCACATCAGATGTTTAATATTTTTTTAACAAAAACACGTTCAATTAAGACTCATGGTTACTAAACACCCACATGTTCCATACTAGCTCTTTCTTTAAGTTTTGTAAAAATCAGTGTTTCACACAAGAGATGAAACAATATGGAGATAATAACACATTTGAGAAAAGTCACTCTGTTTTTACAGTTTGGTCTGAGCATGACACATAAAGTAGTCTGGCAAAGTCTGTAGCAAAATCTCATAAAATCTGTTGTCATTTTTTTATGAATTTCGTGCATCTTTTCTTAGAAATTCTACAAGGCAACATCCTGAAATTTATGTCCTACTCCTACTAGTAAGTTTAATTTAAATTGTGGAACATGAAGAAAAAAAATATGGTGCCACTGTAATTTAACTGCAATAAATAAAAATATATTGAAAAGACAATTATGACTCATTTCTATCAGTTCACATTTGAAACACAGCTTTCATCTTTGTTTTCCTAAATGTATAACAGTTGATAAAATAGACCAAATTAATGAGCACAATAACTCCAAATGAATAAATGAGAAAACATCTCCTGTAATTTACATTTAATACGACAATAAATTAATCTTATTCATTTATCTCTCACGTTTTCACTGCAGTGGTATGCAATAAATGAAATCATTGTCCTTTTTTTAAAGTCAGTGGGATTTAAAGTCTGAACCCTTTTTCTAATTGTGACTTCAGCTTTATTTTATACAACAAATCTGATATGAATCAGATAAAATACTCATGAAATGAGTTGCAAATTTATTTCAGAATGTCTTCTAATGGAACAAATTGCTGGTTTATTATGACACCAGTGGCCCCGATAATGCAATGCATCAGTCTCATCCCGTTAGTAATAATTTTACCTTATTCAAAGAGACTATTGAATTATTTTTATGAGTTTCGTCTTTTGTGTGTATGCAAGCGCCCACTTATTGATAAAACGTGTCTCTCTCTTTCATTATAGAGTGCTAAATAGCTCTTGGAAGGCTTTCATGCGGAGTTCCATAAACACAATGACCTCTCACGTTTCCTAATTGCTCCCCAGAAAAGATTCGATAGCTATGATTAATACACTGCAGCTCTCATTGATCAGCTAATATTTTGGTTGACCATAAACTGTCATTAGATCCACCTTTCAATAGCACTGGGAAAAACTTCAAAATGTTCTAATGGCTTTCAATGTAGCAGAAGTGAAATGTAGATACTAAACATAAAAAGCAACATGCTTGACGTAACTTCAAATGTATAGTTAACTTTAACTTACACTTCAATCATCTTTTGATCTTTTGTAAAAGCATTCCCAGGGGTCCTTTAATTACAACTATGCTTGCATTAAAAAAAACTGTCAAGTTTCTTGGACATCGTTTATGAAGAGTAGCAGTAGTTCATTAGAAGTAGGGCTCTGAGTTGTGGGCAGGACTGTTGGCATGGAGTAGGCCTGCCCCTATTTCCCATCATCCACTTGTTTCCACTTCCTCCCACAGGCTTACAGCCCCCTCTTAACCTCAACCTAATATTACTGGAGCAACAAAAGCCAGATACCAGCTCAGACGAGGAAAACGAAGACATCTATGGATCTAGTTGTCTATAGCAGAGGCATCAGAATGGAGCAGAGCATGGAAATTGTGGGTTCCCGTAGTCCCACCTACAAGCTTTTTCTAATGACATTTTTGTGTCTGCTTCTAATTCACAATTATTTGAATAAAGAAAACTAAGAAACGTAATTTTGAGCTTAATTTTCTTTATACATGTCCTCCATCAAGAAAAAAAAGTTGGTCTAAAGAACTTATCAAATTCATTTTCTAGATAAAATATGTATTTAACAATACATATTTTTGTGTTTGTTTTTGTTTTTGTTTTTGTTTTTTTTTATAAAGAAATTACATAATTTAGATGTAATCATTTCTAATTCTGATATTTAACAGAGCATGGAAAGGACACTCCAGTAGGTGCACAAACCCTGACTTTGAGAGAAAGCCTGAATGTATTCCTGAGCAGGTCATTATCATCTTGGGAAGCAGCTCACGTACATTACAATGAAACACACACACCAGAGAGAATGAATTCACGTGGACTTGTTTTTTTTTTTTTTCTTTCTATTGCTTCTTCCTCAACCACCTCAGTCCATATACTAAACACTCACACTAATATAGGTGCAAAAGTGTCTCACAGAATGGAAGAAACATTACAGCACAAGACTACATTTTACATGTTAAAAGGCGGCTAACAAGCCCAGATTTAATGTGCACTAGAAGTCCTGCATTTAACTACTTTGCATGTAATGAAATTATTAGTGAAGTAATTGAGCTACTATTGAAAGAATCGCCTTAATATACCTACAATTCAATAAAAACACTCATACATCATGTTGACTCCTTGGTGAAAAGATCGCAAACTTTTAACCTCAAGTGCAGGGTTTAAAATATAGAATAAAAATAAGTAGGCAGATCAAGCTGCTGAATTATGCCATATTTATGCTGCTGAATCAACAAAAACAAACAAATTCCATGTACACAGATGCAGGTACCTCAGTTATAAAATATTTAATGCATTTTTTTAATCAAAAATCCCCTAATTTGCCCATTCTTTACACGTTTAACCTGCACCAACGTTAAAATAGATTTCTGACTGATTTCTGCACAATGTGTATTGCAGCTTTCTTAAGAGCTGCTCATGTAAGTTGGTATAAAAGGGATACTTTTATACTAAATACCTAAATATGAAAATAAAACACACACTTGTTGCATACAATTAAAATAAGGAAAAGTAAGGAATTTATTGACGAACCCCCAAACATAAAGTATTTGTCAAGGAGGATCGCTTTAATCCTCAAGTCCTATCAGACTATTAATGTAATGGCAGTTGAAAGTGCTGGCTTCTCGCATGACTAAGTACCCGGTCACTTCCCTGTAAGGGTAGTGTAATCTCACTCAGTTGGACATCATATATCACCTTCACCAGAGCACAACTCTTCCCCATGTGCACTTACATTAAAGGATAGGAGCACAGAACAAGTGGGGCAAGGTTAATTTGGCATATGATCTGCCTAAAAAAGGAATCCTACAGAATTCATTCATCTGCTTTTTGAGCTCCAGCCAGTCCTGTTTCACACAAACGCAGCAGATCACCATCAGAGGTTGAAAGATCAATCCCTGGAGAACATTAGATCCACAGATGAAAACTGGACTCACACTGAATCCAGTAAAGCCTTAACAAGCACGTTGTAGCAGCTGCTATGACCCCTCTTTAAAATTATTTATTGATAAAGCTGAGACTTAAATATGTTTGATCTACACAACTACGGCCAGTTATTTTGTATCATATTTTGCAATAAGAACAATTTGACCCATGTCTTTCTCATATGGAGCCACCAATATATGTATAAATCTATTTATCTCCATAAAAATGAAACGTAACCCTTTTGAAGAGCTGATAACAGTAGTAATTTTGATAAACAGTTATTACTACATGTTCCGATTATATATAATTTTTGTGAGTTTTCTATGTCCAGAATGCATCCTTTAAAGCTGTTGTGTTCTACTGCAAGTATGCATTCACTATAAAAAAAATCAGTTTTGGTATTTTGTTTTTTCAAAAGATATTGTAATCTCTCTGATTAACTTGATCTCTTTTTTCTCCTCATTAAGCGAAGCCATTTACTATTTGTTGAACCTAAAATGAACTAATCCTAATTCTGATGTAAGAAATGAGTTTGAAGGGAAACATTGCACTTCTGTGCCACCTTACAAGCTGCTGTTTGTCTTCAGGCGAGCAGACTGTGTTCGCAAAAAATGCCATATGTGTCGTTTGTTCAAGCAAAAGAATTAATTCCAGTTTCATCTGGGTGGTACTGGCACAATTCATATCCTAACAAGCTGCAAACTACATTCAAATTGAGTGAATTCATATGACTGACCCTGGGGTTTTGGAGCTGAGTGAGAAGTCTGCTATAATCCTCTTCTAGCAGACCAGGGAATTGATGTCTACATGTGTGAGGGGATGTGTGTGTGCGTGTGCATACATGCACTTCTGCGTGTTCTTGTATTATTCATTTGTAGGGGACCAAAACCTGTTTACTCAGTGTCATTGCGGGAACATGCTTCTCTTTTGGGACTAAAAAGACATTAAACAAAAGTGCATTCATTACATTTTAGGGTAAAGAGCGCTTTAAAAGGACACAGCGGGGTAGCTTCGTGTTAAGGTTAAGTTACAGTGCAGGTTATGATAATCCCTGTGGTGATTAAGGTTAGGTAGGCCTTTAGTAAATAAATCAAGCCCTAACCCTAACCCTGGTGAAGGGATGCAGGAATTCTCATTAAAGTGATTCACATCATGAGAATTAAACTGAATGTGTGTTACACCTAAACCCAGGAAGCCTGAAACTGTAAACACACACTTGTTACATGCATGCTGTAGGCCAGAACAGATGAAGGAGACCTAGTGTAATTATGATGTCTTATAACATGAAACTTCTTATTTATTTCCAATTTTTACTTTGTCGTTTTTTTCCCCATATAATTTATTTAGAGTTCATCAGACATTGACATTCATCAGTCCAAGATTTATGGAGGCAGCAGTGGATGCAGTCTATTGTTCACTTAGGAAAACAAATTGTTCAGTTTTTGTAGAGGACAAAATCTGGGAATAGGTTGTGCTTGCATAGTCCCCAAAGTTGCAATGCTTTCACCTGAAATGGCTGATAACTTTATAACCTAAACCTTTAGTGTTATCAATGATCTTCCTATTTTTTTTTTTCTGATCTCATAACCATTTAGAAGAACTCTTTGCATCA
>NC_050514.1:13392327-13407665 GCF_002922805.2 Oryzias melastigma
TTTAGGGGTTTCACCATCTGATTGGCTGAAAATGATAAAGCATCTGCCTAATGTGCAGATGGTTGCAGTTTTTGCCATGAAGACATGAAAAAGTTCTAAAAATTACATATTTATGTGTAGTCTCTGAAAGTTTATATTCCTATAGAGAAAGTTTCAAGCAGACTTTGAAGGAAATACATCATCATGCACAGTCAGTTTTGTACTTTCAGAGGTTGCCTCAGGGATGTCAAGAATGTCTACAATATTCTGTTTTGCCAATATCCAATTTTCTTGTATCAAGATTTTTTTTTTTTGCATGAACATTAATTTGGAAGCAGTTTTGTTTGGTATAATATTCTATACAAAAAAAGTAGATTTGAGAATTTGAGTTAAAATATTTTCTCATAAAACAATTTATCTTCAAACACTGAAAAATCAGAAATCAAATCAAACAGGAAGATAAAAATCCTACTTTTGCAAACACCAGGAGTTACTAGAAAAGTGGGGTATAATCTAGTAACCTGTTCTTTGTTACAAGCGGGAAACAAAATTGACTTCTCTGCTAACTCGCTTTCAAGTAAAACAGCAATTAACCAAAATTTTATAAAAAAGGAACATTTCATATTGTTTTCCCTTTTAGAGGGTTTGGATTAATACATGAGATTATAATGACTACACAGCAGAACAACAGGATAAAGGAAACAAATGAATACAGAACCCTTCATTAAACTAATGAATTTGTGTTTTTCTGTTTTGGATTCATTTCTAAACAAGTATTTTGTGAGCCAGCGTTTGATGAAATCGTAGATTTAGTTTATTGTCTCATCTAGTTTTTTTTTTTTTTTTTCTTTTTTTACTTAGTGTTGAAACAGATGATTTATAAATTACAGGCTTGTTTGTAGGTTAATAAGGCTGGATCTCCAACGGTCAAAAAAATCAAATTATTTTATTTGAATTGTATAAGAAGGAAGTATTCTGAGACGCAGAGTTTGAACGTATTTCCCCAAAACCCACGATTGAGGCCAGATGTATAAAACACACAAATACAAACTCAAGGCAAGCGTTTAATTCAAATGCCTGCAGAAGCGCACATACACACAAGCACTGGCACTAAACAGATTGGGTATGTTTCATATCAAGGTCACCTATCTACATTATATATATATCAGGTCAATGGAGCTGAGATATCTTAGCGAAGACTGAGTTAGAAAATGAAGGAAGAGCAGAAAGGAAGGAAGCAGTCAATACACCTGGGTAAAGGCTCACTGAAAAGGCTTTAGGATAATGCTCTTTTGTCAAAGGGTGGGAAGTCAGTTTCTCTCCGTCTCTTTCAAGTTTGTCTACGGTGCATTAGGAGTCTGTCAGAGCAGCCTTAGCATTAATCAGCTAGCCTACAGAAGAAGCAATCACGTGTAATCTAAGGCTCTAAACCCCGCTGACCTTCTCCTCAAATGCAAAGATAAACGTTCGTTCGAACCTCAGTTACTTCACGCACACACAACTGTATCTAGCTCCAGCAATCTGTTTTTTTCCCAGTTGTCCTGAGTCGCAGGCTGTTATTTGATGGGTTTCTCACACAGCAGCACCCATGACTCTCCGCCTTGACGCGGCATGTCAGCGTGACACGCTGATCACATCAGAGGGGAGAGGATAGGAAGAGATGAGGAGAGGACTCAGAACCAGGAGGAAAACTGAAAAAAAGTTCCATTCATCATCTCTGCAGTGTTGAGAGTGTATAAATAGCAAGATCTGTTCAGAGTTATCACTGAGCCAACACTTTCATCGTGTCACTTCATTTATTAGAGCTGCGTGCAGATCAATACAGCAGACATATACACCCTGTACTGTTGACAAGATAATCTCATCATTATGAATTTGGCTTGGATCGTCTGTAACATGAGCAATTGCGATGCTTATCCAAAATGACAGGAGTAGAGAAAAGAAGAGGACTCCAAAAAAGAGGAGTTGAAACAAGTAAGGACTAGTTTTTTGATTTTTTACTTTCACTTAACAATGCTTAGAGCAATAGATAATGAAAACCAGTATTTCAGTACCAAACAGAGCAAAAATCAATAAGAAATGGAGTGAACCACCAATTGATCCAAATGCTTAAGAGCAAAGAAAGATTTCTTTCTAAAACATAAACGCAACGAGGGGCCAATTGAGTACCTCTGTGAAGTACAACAGAAAAAAAAATAAAAATAAGACCGGTCAAATATGCAATTTTTTAACAAACTATTACCTCTCAGCAATGCAACTGCTACCCCTAAGAACAGACACCACCAACGTTTGACCACAAATCTTGTGTGACTCCCTCTTAGTGAGCCTTTTTGTTTAGGCAATAACATCTGAGAGTGCCGAGTCTCGCCTCTGTTGCCACAAAACACATAACGGTGGCAGCAAAACACAGTGGCTGTCAACTCCCCTCAGACAACATGCAGGGTTTTAGAAACAGGGGTTAGGTTACAAACTTGGTTGCAAATATTGGGATGAACAGAAGAGATAGTTCTCTTGGAAGACACATTACACACAAAAAAAGGTGAAAAAGAAAAAATTCCACTGCTCTCATTTCCGTTTCACTCTTTTAGGAAAATGATCCTCAAATTGCAAAGCAAATCATAATTGGCTGACTGGAACCTGAGAGAAACACACTAGTGGTTGCGCAGCAGAGGAAAAGTCATAACTGTTTGTTTTGACATGCAGTAAGGTAGAATTACAGCAAATGAGATAATACACAAGATCTATTCCTCTGAACAATTAATCACATTACTGATGAAGCTGAAGAAGTGTTGAACTGTAAAAAGCAAGGACAAGGAGAGCAAGAGAGATTCGAGCAAAGGGGGATAAATCATCTCTCTTACACTAATGAGATAGAAGGTGAGAACAGATTCGCACAACTCATGCTTTGAGCTGTGTGTTGATTCTAAAGCACATGTCTAGGGGGCACGGAGAAAGAAAATGTGGCATGAATAGAAGCTCTTCCTGGCTGGACCGGTTCCAAGTAACAGCACAGCCAGCTCCACTTTGTTTGACTTTGAGCGTGTTTGATTTACAGCAAGGAGACCCAGCTGCTGGCAGTTCAAAGAATACATCACCGGGCCGTGCACACCTACAGTACACAACCCTATGCTACCTATGCCTTTTCCCACACTTTACTGTGTGGTCACTCCTATCTGGACCCATCTCAAGCTGCATCAAAGACACCCTGCTGCCCAAAAACTTTAAGTCTAAAGACCCCAGGTGGGATCTTAAGCCTTCAGGGGGCTGGCGGCCCCAACAGGGGAGCCCATTTCAATCTGAGGAAACCAGCAAGACCTGTGCTTCAGAGTGCAGCTGGCTGTAGCACAGGTGCACGCTCGTGTGCGCACATATGTACGCTCGCACATAGATCCATGGCAGCTGAATCATAGGCTCCTCAGCTGTGAAGGTTACTCTTTGTTCTCTGTTTTTTTACTGCCTGTTTCAAAGCCAAGTCGCTGTCTAGCATCTGACTTGTTTGAACACAATACCGAAGTAACTGTGAGCAAGCAGATATTTTTTTTGTCACAATTTCAACATTTCATATTGAAGGAGGCTTACATTAAACGTGAAAATGCATTATATTACAAGGCTTGTCAGCCACAAAATGCAGTGTTCCATCTTGTGTAGGTGTGTGCACCTGCAGAGTAATAGAAAAGCTTGGCAACAAGGTCAGTAAAACAAGGTAAAGTGTCACATAAGACAACAGCCACAAATAAAAGAGAAAGAAAAAGGCAGTCACCTGAAGTATTAGTGGGCACGCTCTTAATAGCCAGAAAAGAAAAGTAATTAGTGGGACACAAGAGACTTGTCTGTTGACGGAAAAAGGAAAAAAAAATCAAAGACTCTTGCTGTTTAACAGAATGACATGACATTTTGAAGCTTCAGCATCACCAAATTAGACAAAAGAGTCACGATCATTCACTTCCTCCTGTACCACAAAACACACAATGATGTGAAAGTAAATGTCGGCTGACGAGCCACAGTCTTACAATCATGCCCATGTCATCTCCCATCGGCTGCTTCCTACTGAACCAGGAAAATTGCTTTAATGTGTCTGGCCAATCTGCCTATCAGGAAGGTCATTTCCTGTTCTCATTTCCTCCCTCTGTAATCACAAAAAAAAATAAAATTCCTGTGTTGTTCTGCATTGGTTGGTTGGAAGGTCAGTTAAATAAAAGGAATATTATGCAGCTCAGGTAAGGGGTGAGGACATATTAAATTTTCTACGCTAATGCTGAAAGGATACAAAGCCAATGACCAAGAAGGCTAAGTCACGCCTTGTCAACAGACTGATTCTTTTAGAGGCCGTATGGAAAAACAAAAGGGGGAATATTCAGCTTTGGTGCACATTTTGGGTTTTAAAAAGCTTATTCATTTATTTTTTAATGGGGTTACTAAGATTCATGAACATATTTTATAAATAAACAAGCCTTTTTGGAGCTGAAGAAAAATTTCAAAGAAACTTTCTGAGTATTGATACTGTCCATTTGTGCAACAGATTACTAAAGGTCCACACTTTTAGACTCACTCTCAGTCTTTTTTCTGTTTCATCCAAACGTTGGCCAACAAAAATATAAAAAATTAATTGAAAATATCAGTTGAATACCCACTCTGATGAAAACCATATTTTTGGTGTTTTTAGCTTGTTATTGGGGTATTTTCTTCAAAATAGAAGATATATATATATATATAAAGAAAATTAAGCTCAAATTGTGTTTCAGAGTATTTTTTTTATTCAAATTGATGTGACTCAGAAGCAGACAAAAATGTCATTTGAAAAATTGATTATTTGTGATATAGAAAATGCGCTGGGCAGCCACCAGGTCTTTGCTCCGCTTCATCAGTATACATCCTTGTTTTACTCGAGCTGGCATCTGGCTCCAAACTGTACAGTTGGATAGCGCCAACTGCTCACCATTTTTGTCAAATGGGACCTGGTGGCAGAAAAGATGGCGGCTAACAATCTTTAGCAGGAAGGAAGTCCAAGACCGGGACATAACCCCCCCACCCCTTCCCCAACCGCACACTTATAATGTAATGGGAAGGGGGAAAGGATTGCTCTGTCCTTCGAACAACTCAGGAGAATTTCAAAAGAACTACTATCAATTTGCCAAAATTATGTCCTAGAAAACTGCACAGGTATTTTTTTAGTATTAATTTGGCTAAAAATGGCACAACCATGATTAAAGGAATACTGGAAATGCTTGTACAAAAGGTCAAACGATAATCAGAGTGGGTCTTTAATAAGTATTCCACCTCAGTCATATTAGTTTGAGATTCTTTTTTTTAATGTTAAGTTAAAATGGAGCTGCCATGGATAAGTAAGCAATCTACTGAAGAGTTAACTGCATAAGCCTTTGCTAATTCCAATATTAAAATAAAACAAAAAAAAAATTTAGCTTCTCTTACTGCTTTCAACTACTGTTGTGCACATGGTTTCATAGAAAGAGGCAGGGACCTCCAATATTTATTGTGACATCTTCAGTTTTTTTTTCCTATAATCTAATAAACATCATCATGAATTAATGAATAAATGCAAATATGACTTGTTCTTGGCTTTGAACACAGAGTCTTTTGCTGCTTATAGAGGCATATACATTTGCCAAAACCACTGATAAAACACTAGAGATGGTAGCTAATACACAAAACATTTAATATAAGCTTCTTTCTTGCACTTGAAAAACAAAAACATTTAAAGTAGATTTCCCAGAGAAACACTGTGGAGGCTGACTGCACTTCCTCTTAGTTGTTTCTATTCTATCAGGTTTGGGGGCTACAAAGACAAATAAAAGTGCCTATTAATAATTTAGAATTTCAGTGTGATGTTTTATGTACAGTAGGGGCAGATTTATTTGAGGAGATATGAAAATGCACCCTTAGGTAAGATAATATTTCTTCATGTACAGGCACGCTCAAATAAAACAAATCTGGCCAAGTGACTCAGAATCTCTGCCGGGGGGCAAATGTAAACAACTTACAGTAGGTTTCTTAAACTGTCTCTCCTTCCTATCAATAACTCTTTGAACATCCATTGCAGTTTCTGAACTCTGAAATCCAGAATGCCAGTATGCTTCAGTTTGGAGGAAAGGAAGGAAGAGAAGGGTAGTAGAAAGCAGTTACTTGAGGATGAAGGTAAATCAAATAAAGGGTGATTTTATATTCATGGGCTCATTGGCCACTGAAGCATCTGCAACACAATACACAGCTGAGGCTTTGATGAATCTTTTTTGGGGGAAATCCTTTAAAACACATCCCACCGTCTTTGTGTTAGTATTTCTTGCATTATAGCTGTCTTGAGGTTTAGACAAATGCGAGATTGTCATACTCATAAAAGAGTGGAGCTCTGTCACAGAGGCTGCCAGCTGAATACTTAAATCAGGAGGCTTGAGATACACAATGACATTACACCCACACATCCAAATGAACACAATCTCTCCAAACTGTGCAGAGTCAGGCCATTCCTCGAAACATCTATTTTCAACATCTGCATCAGCTAATTTCTTTACATGCAGATTCAAAGTGCACATCTCCTGCGTAAGAAACATTAAGCTTTAATAACTACTGTCACATTCTTTTACGCATTTTTTTTTCCTCTTCATTTTTTACAGGATTAAGGCCATGAGTCGATTTGAAAAACCATCCCAAAACCATGTTACATTGTGAGTTGTAATGAGATTTTCTCAAATTTGTATAGGAGATCTGTAAAAATCCTGGACTCCGTGCAGATGTAAATGCAGTCATTGTCATTCAAAAGTGCTGAACTGAAGTGCTATGAGAGGCAGATCTAAAAATGACACGCCATATTTCATCTCTCCATGTCAGGCATTTTTCAGCAGAGCAGGAGGGGCCTTCTTACAAAGTGACAAGTAATGATATCAAGTCAGCAGAGACTGGAGCCCCGTTTGTCCTTGCCACTCTTATCTCAATGCCACCCTACACAAGGCAGAATGCTGCCACCTAAAGGCGGCTCATACAGCCTTTTTAGACAGAGTTTTGTCATTGTGCTGTGGTTCCAGACTGAGTTTCTTACACATACACGTAGGATCTGGTTTAATTAAGGCTAAGTGGACTTTTTTTTCAGAATTAAATTTAAAGACTGAAAAAAATGTGAATAAGTGGCTCATATTGAGGCTCACATTGTTTAGAATGGTCACGGTGAAGGGAAATTATTACAAAGATTAAACAAAAAAAAAACATACAGGGAGTTTGAGAAATGTCCAAATAAAAACTATGTATAAGTATGCAAGGCTAACTCTTTGAAACATAACACAGGACATCCCTTTGTCTTGAAACACTTGACTTTAACTTTGCTACATATTGGTTTAACTACTGGGTCAATATTAGGGTATCCTCTCTCAGAACCTTTCATAAAATTAGACAAGATTACACTTAATCTAATCTCAGAAATTCTCATCAAAAGTAAAATGAGGCTGGACCAAATGAACCAGCATTGATATCAATAATGCCACAAGAGCGCTTGTGTATTTCTCATACAATTTCCCCTCTCCATTTAAACATAATGGACAATCTTTCTGCCTTTGCAGCACTATAGAAGATCACTGAACACTTATAGCTCCATTGAACAGGATACAAGTTCTAGACATAGTTTTCCCACAAAGCACATCAGACACTGAAGTGTCCTTGTGTGACTGAGTGAGCAGATAATGCCCCCCCCCACACACACACACACTTTCTTTAGTAATATTTTCTGTTTTCTTCATTGTGGCAACTGTACTGACAGATGGGCTGAAGACCTTAGGATCGATGGAAAGGGAATTCTGTCTTTGTTTCCTGACATTTTTCCCATAGACACCCTCCTGGCTCAGGTTACCTACTGTCCACATGCACGGAGAGAGCTGAACGGAGGACAGCAAGAGGAAGGAAAGTGATATGTTTCTGTACAGCTTCTGAAGAAACTTGATGCCTCTGGCCATCTCCCTAAACACAGGTTTCTGTTGAATAATACAACAGAGGACCAAAGCTTGATATGTTGAGGAGACCTGCTGTAAACAACAGACTATGAAATGTGTTGATGCCGCTTGTGTTTGAAGAGATAGACAAAAAGATGTCTACGAATGGGTGTATGACAGGCTAGCTGAATCCAGTTCATCATTGCCAGATTTGTGAAATAGAACAACACTGATTGGGCCCCTCTGATTAGAAAGCCTTAACGGTCTTTGAACTGACCCCTGCTCTATGCAGCTGGTTCATAATAGAAGCAGAAGAAGGACCGGTAGTGAAAACAACAGACACTGGCCTTCCTCCCTGGTGAGAAAACGTCACATCTGATCACAGTCATCATCACATCCATGTCTAGTGAAAATAGAGGGGTATAAAAGACACAAGGCCGCTCAATCTAAACACAACTAGATGAAATCCATTGGGATGGAATTAGAAAGTGTTTCTCCTTGATTGTGCTGAAAAGCCCTTGGCTACAGCTAGAGCATATGAAACAGGTTTATAGTGTTTTGTCAAATTGCACCTGGAACATACATTGTGCAACCTTGGTAGTACAGCAAAAAACACTAACTTTTTTTCTCTTTTTTTAAAAAAGCATGTGGTAATATAAGAGGGGGTACATATCCCTTGTAAACAGGGCAAAAAACAAGATAACCAGACATACTGGTGACTATTCGCTTTGACTAACCACAAAATACTATGAATGACCATTTAGTTTGTTGTAACTGTCCATTATATCCAGTGTCACATAGTACTGTCCTAAGCGTAGTATAATCCTCGTCTGCCACGACAGACTTTTAATGAGCTTAAGGCCAAAGACAGAGAGAAGTTATCACATTAGAGGCTTATACACCAAAGTAACCCGCACAAAGACGTATAAAGTAGCTGTGAAAATAAGTACAATCTCCTAATCTCAAGGTATTAAATCTGCTAGAATGAAACTTAAAGTGCTGTAGGGATTCATGACAACACAAAACATGCAGCAGACAATGCTTGGGGGAAGTCTGCTCTTTCTGTTTTAAATAATGTTGACTTCCCAAGTGAACTTAAAATATGGTTGTTTTAGTTATAAACATGTTTTACTAACATTTTATCATAAAAATAAATAAATAAATCTGTAAAGTAGCAGATTCTTCAAACAGAGACTGGTATAAACTAATAAAAAGAGACTGATTTTTGTATTATCTTTACAGATGAAACTACTTAATTTCAGTTTCAAATGAAAATGTGTTGCTCCATAGCTGTTTGCAGAAGTCTGCTTTTACAAACTATAGATACAACTGATGAGTGTTTATGTGACTGGCTCTGTTCTATAAGAGCAGCAGAATGACTGCTTAATCCTTCTAATGCTCAACCCCTCCCTTTCTTCTCGTTCCCTCTGTGCTCTTGGGCTTCCAAGCTTCTCTCTGTTCTTGTCTTTTTGATTTCATACAAAACAAGGGTCACGTGTTGGGTGCAGGAACTGGGAGCTTGTGGGGGTTGTGGAGTAAAAATGGTGGCACAACAGTGAAGGAGAAAGGTGCCATTTCTCTTACCTGTATGATGGACATGCGGTTAGTAGGTGTGTCTGTAGTGCTGGTGACTGGGCCTGTGAAGCTGGTGTGGCATCCCACGTGGCCTTGGGGCACGCTGAGGTTATTGGTAGTGGGCTTGAGGTACATGACCTCTGACCTTGGTGAGCTGAGTGGCAGGCGTGTCTGGTAGTCAAAGTACATGGGAGAGGTGGCCAAGGAAGGGCTGCTTACCACATTCATCACATTCATGGCATCCCGCTCCTCCACCTCGCTCTGCACCAGCATGATGTCGTTCTTGTTAATCTTCTTCTTCTTGCCTTTCCCCAGCTGAGGATGCGAGTACTCAGCAATGCGACAGTTATAAGTACGTATTTCCTTGTTTTCCCGTTTGCACTTGATTGCTATGGTCACCATGGCAGCCAGAAGCATGAGAGATATGATGCTTAGAGTTACAATAAGAGGCAGAGAGGTGTCCCAATTCTGATTGTCTTTGATGTGGGGCAGTCCATCAGGAGGTCGTCCGTTGGAAGCCTTAATAATGAGTCTAGCTGCAGCAGTTAGTGTTGGCTTGCCGTGGTCCGACACTCGGATTATTAGCTCCACAATAGGGCTTACGTCCTCCCAGAAGGAATGGGCTGTTCGCACCTCCCCAGTAACTGGGTCGATCTCAAAGAGGTGCTCCTCATTGCCATCTGAAATTTCATAGGTGAGCCTCCCACTCTCACCATAATCATTATCCACTGCTCTCACGGTGGTAACAATGTAGCCAACACCAACATTTCGCGGGACATGGATTTCAGCTGTGTCGTTTTGAAGGAGTGGCAAAACTATGACGGGAATGTTGTCGTTGACATCTTGAACGCTGATGCGGACAGTAGCATTACTCTCAAGGTGTGGAGATCCTGCATCTTTAGCGAGAACTTTAAAATCAAAATACTTAATTTGCTCGTAGTTAAAAGATCTTACAGCATAAATGGCTCCATTTGCTGCATTGACGTTGACATAGGTGTTGACGTCACCGCCACTTACGTTGGAGTTAACAATACTGTAGTACACTGTCCCATTCTGGCCAAGGTCTGGGTCATGTGCCAGAACCGAACCTAAATACTCTCCAGGAATGTTGTTTTCAGAGATTTGAAGAATGTATACTGATTTGGTGAAGCGGGGAACATTGTCATTTTCATCCAGAATCTTGACGGTGAAAGATTTTGTAGAATTTAGTGGAGGAATGCCATTATCCTTGGCTACAATTGTGACATTGTACTCATCCTGCATTTCCCTGTCCAGGGGCCTTTCTGTCACCACAGTGTAGAAGTTATCATAGTTCTCCTCAAGTTTAAATGGGACATTACCCAGCACTCTACACTGAAGCTGGCCATTCCTGCCTGAGTCCTTGTCTGTGACACGAACCAGAGCAATAACTGTGCCTGGGGGTGCAGCTTCACTGATGGCTCCCTGTCGCACAGACACAAAGCCTATGGACGGCCAATTATCATTCCTGTCAAGCACTTTAACTGTGACTTTGCAATGGCCTGGGATTGGATTGGGACCAAGATCCTTTGCCTGAACGTCAATCTCAATAACCGGGCTCTCTTCGTAGTCAATTTCACCCTGAATTTTTATGACTCCTGTTCTGGAATCAATGGAAAAGAGTTCTCTGATTCTCTCGGGGGCATAACCACTAAAAGAGTAGACTATTTGACCGTTGTTTCCCTCATCAGGATCAGTAGCATTTAAATCAATCAAGACTTTACCAGGAGTTGAATTTTCAGGAATTTCCACAACATATGAGGGCGGATCAAACACCGGGCTGTTGTCATTGGAGTCAATAACTTTAACATTTATCTGCATGGTGCCAGACCGAGGATATTCCCCACCGTCAGTAGCCGACAAAATAAGGGTGTGATGACTTCGTTCTTCTCGGTCCAGTGGTCGCTGAATGACTAATTCTGGAAATTTTGTCCCATCCCCTCTAGATTTTACCTCTAAGGAAAAGAGGTTGTAGTCATCACGTGTAATTTGATAGGTTTTTAGGCCATTTTCCCCAGCATCTGGGTCATGTGCGCTGGTCAGGGGAAACCGTGTTCCTGGCACTGCATTTTCAGAAATGTCAATATCAATCTGATCCGAGGGGAAAACAGGTGAGTTGTCATTGATGTCCTGAATGTCTATTTTTATCATACATATCTCTTTATCATTGGCAAACACTTCCATGGAGAGCTGGCACTTAGGGTTTCTTTTACACAACGTTTCCCTGTCAATGCGCTGCTTTGTGTACAACAATCCACTTTGGGGGTCCACGTCAATGAGATGAGGTGCAGAGTTCTCCAGCACCCTGAAGTTGGCTTTCTTACCCTGTCCTCCCTGCCCAATCTGTTCCAGTCCAAGCCTGGCATCTTTGGCAATATTCCCAATCACTGTCCCTGGTCCCTGTTCCTCCGGGACCGAGTAATTCAAGTTTTTTAGTGTCTGGGCTTGAGCCCACAAGAGGAGAAAAAAGAAAATGGAAAGATGCATCTCCACACTGTAAAAGCTACTTATATGTGTGCAGGGTTTGCACTTCCGTTAACCTGTTGCTGTTTTGTTAAAATTTGGTATTTCTATTTCTCCAGTTGAAATAAAGAGTCCCGTTCATCGTGTGGGGCCTCGGCATTTATCTTTGAAGATTGTCTTGGCTTCGTTGCTCTCTTCCTCTGCAAGCAATCTCTGGTGCTGAACACCTAATTTATATTCAGCTGAGCACCCAGACTCAACTAAACAATAATCGTGTTCCAGTCTCCAAACAGGATTCTCATTGTAAGTATTCAATCATACCACCTGCGAAGGAAAAAAGGAAAAGAAATATGTTACATAAAAATCAATTAGTGGCTCTAATATTTCAAATAATAATAGTAAAAAAAACAGCATTCTCTGCCAGGAGGAAATCAGATCCACTGGCAAGCCAAAAATGAAGCACAGCTCATGTGTAATTCATCTCCACAATTATAGGAGAAGCTTGTCAATTAGTTAACCTTGGGGAAGACTCTACCGTCCACACACACAGGTAAATACAGATTCTTTTATCATTTTACTCACCCGTCAAACTGACAATACCAGCAGTTTTTAATGTCTGATGTGAAGTGTAATACACAAACCTAGTAAGAAAATACTCCTCCACTGTGATATGAGTGCTGAGTGAAACTAGGAGGGGAAAAGGGCAACTTCAATAATGTGGTAAAAAACACAGGAATGAAACTAAGGATGACCTATTGTGGCGGCTATCTGAATGAGTGAGTATAAAATGAGTCTCTTACACGCATTAACAAATCCGCATAATCCGGATATTTAAAAAATGAGCCTTATAAAAAAAAATCCGAAATGAGCTGCCAGCATCTCAGCACAGCCGTGTAATTCTCTGCACTGATGCTCCCTGTCTATCCTCTACGAGACTCAACAATCATTGAAAGAAGCTGTTGCATCCATGTAAAATAAAAAAAGGAAATGAACGACATCCTGCGCCTTCAGTGGGAAATTGTGAAAAAGATAAAACGGGAAGATGAATTAATCTTACCTTCAGACACTCCTCCATCAAATCAAGATAAAGGAGACAGTAAAAAAAGAAAAAAAAATCATAACAGTCAGTTCCAGTGGGGTTCAGGGAGAGTTTTATCCTCACACCACTTCTCCCACCCGCATCCTCCTTTTCTGTGCGCAAAAATAGTCACAAGCCTCCAATGCACACGCACGCTACAGTACGGCGAAGCGCAAATTGAAGGGGGGATAAAAAGTCCTCCAAAGTATGACTGTAATGTCAATGAGCTGAAGTCCTCTCCGCTGTCTGATTAGGATGCAGCGTCTCTCCTTCTGCCTGCAGTGAGTCACCGTTCTTCAGGAAGGAAAACTATTGTGAAGAAAAGAGAGGAGAAAACAAAAAAACATCCCAACGAGTGGCAATGTAGATCCAAAGCAGGTGTTTAAAGGACGATCGGAGGTTTTCTTTCAAGTCCGACTCATCTCTGAGTTCCTGCTCCCCGTAGAGGCATTTTGTCCTTGTGCGTCCCCGTCAAAAGTCCGCGCGCAGTCACCTCAAGGTGGTCAGAAAGAATGGCGCATACTGGCACATGTCTTTCTGTGGCTGTCAAAAAATTGACTGATTTATTTGTCTTCAGTATCTATTTACCTACAAGCTTACTATTTTCAACACGTAGTGGCAGCTGAAGCACAGAGAGCGCCTCCTCTCACTGACTGAACTCCGGACACCGCACGGTGCGTTAAACATTGTCGCTGCTCCTCGCAGCAGCCAATGATTTTGAAGGAGGTGGGGAAGAGGAGGAGGGATTCAAATGCCGCTGTGGGTCCAGACTACAAATGATTGGTGGCTGGGAGTTCACCGGTGGAGGAGCTGTCTTTTTTCAAATATCAGTCTTCATTGTTGTTCAGGCGACAATTAAAGGAAACGGTGCGCTGAGCACGGTCACCAACGGACTCAAACGCGCTGGGGGCCGGACTGATGGGGTTTGAAATTTCAGTTGGAAGGATGGAAAAACAGAGGGGAGGGGGGGGTGTGACATCCTGCTCAGGAAAAATGAGTTTAGTTCCAGATTAACAAAATTTGGGATTAAGACTTTTGAATTCTGTCTATTCATTTCAGATAGAAGTGAAACAAATGAAGTATTTTTTGAATTTCATGGGCTCAGGACTATTACTGCACATTTTTAGAAAGCACATTTGTCAAAAGGGGATGTATTTGCTCAATTGTCTGACTTTTCATTTACTTCCTGTTGGAATTACTTTCAAATTCTAATTTAGTCAAAAAAGAAAAATGATTAACTTAGTCTATGGCCATTATTTAAAGCATTTACGTGAACCTATGTGAGTTCCTGGAGAAAAAAAGTTGAAGAATCCTAGATGCAAAAAAAGAACATATTTAGGAAAAGGATGCTTGTGTAGTCAAAAATATTAAGGAGACAGTTTTCATTACATAGTTGACCAACTTCAATCAAAATTGTGTTTTTAACATGTTCTTGTGGCATATATAAAGACAATTTTACTTCAAATTGCATTTCTGAGTATTTCTTTATTTAAAAAAATGTGAATATGGAGCACACGAAAAAATGCTGTTGAAAAAAGCTTGTAAATGGCGTATAGCGCTTTTCTTCCCCTCCTTGAAGGCCCAACGTGCTCTACAGTCAGAGACCCATTCACCCCTTCGCACACACATTCACACCCTGATGGTGGCTCCGCCTCCGAACAGTGGCACCAACCGTCCACCAGAGGCAATTCGGGTTCACTGTCTTGCCCAAGAACACTTTAACACATGGGCGAACAACACGGCCGCCTCTTGTAGCTGTGGCATAGGTACTGCAGTCAGCAGGCTAAAGTTCCCTGCTCCACTCAATTCCAATGCATCCATTTGGAGACGACCAGACCAATGTATGCCTTAATTTTCTTTACGGCTAGATAATTTCAATTTTTCTCGCAGTTTTTGTTGCATCAGTAATGTTATGTTTGGGGTTGTAAGGCGTTAAGTAGTGGGAGAGTGTGTAAACAAGGGGATGATGGGAACTCGAGGCAGGCTTATTTCATGCCAACAATCCCCCCTCATAACTCGAACACATTTCTAATGAACTCTTGCAGCTCTGCAGAAACTATTCCTAAGAAAATGACACACTTTCTTTTTTTATTCATTTTGTCTAAAAAGCATCATAATCACAATTAAAAGACTACTTGGGACACTTTTACGATAGATCCAAAGATAATTGGAGTGGGACTTGTATAAGAAATGTTACTTTAATCCTCAGGAACTGATCATACCTCTTCATGTACACGAAAAGGGAAAGCTGTTAGGTTTTTGAAAGATGAAACTGTTAATCAAAAAGGGAAAAA
>NC_050514.1:13408038-13415495 GCF_002922805.2 Oryzias melastigma
GCAGTGGGAGAGTGTGTAAACAAGGGGATGATGGGAATTCGAGGCAGGCTTATTTCATGCCAACAATCCCCACACATAACTCGAACAAATTTCTAATGAACTCTTGCAGCTCTGCAGAAACTATTCCTAAGAAAATGACACACTTTCTTTTTTTATTTATTTTGTCTAAAAAGCATCATAATCACAATTAAAAGACTACTTTGGACACTTTTACGATAGATCAAAAGATAATTGGAGTGGGACTTGTATAAGAAATGTTACTTTAATCCTCAGGAACTAATCATACCTCTTCATATACACGAAAAGGGAAAGCTGTTAGGTTTTTGAAAGATGAAACTGTTGATCAAAAAGGGAAAAAAACAATGTGGTTGAAAATTAAAGAAATTACAACAAAAAATCTGAAGAAAAAAATCCAAGAGAAAAGCAAAGAGTTCAAGTGAAGTTACATGTCATGGCCAGTCATTAGCTCAAAACATTTATGCTTTTATTTACTGTTGTTATAGTTGCTAACAAAACTTTCACTGAATAGAATTCTTTGTCTTTTTTTTTAAAGTCCTGATTTGAGCTCAAATTTTAGGCTGGAGGTTCTTCTGTTTTTTTTCTAAAGGTCCTTAGACAGATACATTGATTGGTTCCAAAGCTGATGAAACAGCTCCAGAGACACAAAGACAAGCGCCGCATCAGGAGTTGAAGGAATTGGTGGAATGTCAGAGTCAGACAGGTTAACTGCAGCAAAAGGAAATTGAAACAAAGACTAACAAGCACTAGCAGAATGTACTTGGAGAACAAATAAAGCAGAATGATCTCCAGAGTCAAGAGTGAATGGGGAAATCTGCATAAACTTTCAAGAATTGCAAGAGTTGGCTTCTGCAGATCCTGCAGCAGCTTCTCACACCCTTGTAGAACATAGGAGCAGGAAAAGTGTCAGCGGCGCAGGTGAACATCAGTCCTGTGTAGACAGGTGGAAAAGTAACGGACTGTGGCATGCACCTTGGCACCAGCCATGACGTAGACCTTGGCAGCAGCTGGGCCAAGTAGGCTTTGGCACTAGCAGCACCGTGGACCTTGGCAGTGGCTGAGTTGTACTTGGCTCCAGTGTAGATGGCTCTCTCGTCGTTGGCTCTTGCATCGCAGGCTCTGGAGCATTTTGTCATGAATGCTCTGGAGGATTACCCTCTGCATTCACACATGACATCGCTCAGTTATTTCTGGGGAACTTGCCTCCAGTTTCTGCAAGAAAGCCAAATTGAATATTGCAGGCGCTGGTGTTGTTTCATGAAGCCTCTCTAGATAATGCCTTTCAGATTATGGTGTTGTTGCACATTTGTGAAAACTTGAGAGAGCTCAGAATATTGAAATCTTCATTTTATTTAACATTTTTGATCAATTATTTACGTTTTATTAGTACATTAGACAGGTCATCATCTGATAAGAATTTCAACAGTGTCCTTGGTTGTCTTTAAATTGACTTTCAAACATAGTTCTATTGCACATCACACAGAGATTACATAGATTATTTAGAAAACATAAACACAAGGTGAGGCACATCATGTTTTTTAAGCTCACAGATTTAAATATTTTTCCAGTAAAAGCGTAAATTAAGAATTATCCATAATGTCAGTTTTTATTTTACACATTTCCAGTTAAAATGAAGCAAAATCTCATCACTGCCCATGCTTCTGTAATTCCTATCCATACAAATGCATTAGAATTCCTGTTCAGGAAAGCGTGTTCTTGAATGCACATCACATATCCGGTGTGTACGTAGCATCAAGCTGCATTTTATGGAGTTTGTTGACCAAACCTTTTGTTTGGTATTTCTGTAGGCCTCAACCTCTTTGACTTTCCTGCTGACCTTTCCTTTTGACAGGAGCGAATGACAAGAGTGTCAGATTCGTTCAGTCAGATGGCGACCAAAGCTCATTATCAAACAGCAGGTTTGATGTACTAATGTCAAGATGTTGATAACTGATGAAGGTAAATGTCATCACTGTCTCTATCAGCACACTGCGTGCTCGTGTGTCGGTGTGTGGCTGCGTGGGTGTGTGCCTATTCATATGCGTTGTGTACTTTGCCCACTCATTGTGCCATCCTCTTTGTTTCTATAATTAAAGAGCTCACGATAAAACTGCTGAGTAGCAACAAGTCCATTTTGAAACGTGATTTTCTATGAATGATTTACGCACAGTGCATGTGAATAATTTGAAAATGATTCATTTTGTTCTAAAATGAAGTTGAATTAGCCATTTTTCCTCAGGATCACTTTGTTCCCTTCTCTGTTTTCCATAATATGTCCGAGTCGCATGTTTGCCTTTCTTTACTTCCTCTTCTCCCTCCAACTATGAAATGCACCGAGCTTAAACAATGCCGGCAAAATTACCTGCCTTTGATGAAATGTCACCAGTGCTTCCAGAGATAAACCCAGCCATTAGCAGCTTTCTTCATTAGCCCAATTAAATGGCCCTCAGGAAATGCACTGACAGAAAGTGTATTTGGAATGGGCTGCTGGTGAACAGCTGCATTAAAACCCTATTTCGTAAATTAAATTTCAATATAATGGTGATGGCCTTTCTTCAGGTGGTAATAAGAGAGAGAAGTTCCCTTCCTGCCAACTCTATTTAACCCATTCCTGAATTCGTTTTTCCTTCTTTTCTAACACCATGATTACACTTCTCTTACTGGAAGCAAAAATAAAATTCACCCTCTTCCACCAGACAGAAACTCAATTTTTAACACGTAGTGTCTGGGTGAATGTTTTTACATTTTTTTTTTTTTTAACTGTCCTACCTTTGCAGTGAGAAAACCAAAGAGACAACCTTCACAGGCAAATACATTTAAAAATGATCAACTCCAATCTCTCCCTTATCATTTTGTTTTTTCCTAACCTGTTCTTTTACAATTTCTTCATTGTACTCCCATCTGGTTCTGCCAAGCAATCTAAAAACTAAAATTTAAGCCTCAGACATACAGGGGTTCACACATGGATGCTGTTGGGTTTTTGGGTTATACGGGCCTGTGGAGGGTCAAAGAGGAGAGGGACCGACAGTCATACTGTCAACATACAGATGTCATGCACAAAGTAAGTGTAAATGTATTCATAAGGCTTGTGTAAAGCTTTTGTCACAACTGCCCCATAGGCGGTTATCCACAGTTCATTTGCAAACTAACAAACAAAAAGTGTTATTTTCTATTACAACTATTATCTCTTGTTTGGTCCTCGTCAGGTTTTTAGTGTGTTTTAACACCAAAAACAAATTAGACTGCCCAGGAAAAAAAAAAAATTGGTTTAGAAAGCAACATTTTAACTGCACAAAGCATATTTTTTTGGTTTCAGTTGTAGCTGGTTAGTTAGAATTCATTTCTGTGTGAAGTTTATGTCTTAAAATGTATAAACTTGCAACAGTGATTTTCAGAACATATGGTTGTTTTGTTCTACGATAAACTGGTAATCTGTCCAGAATGTGCCGTACTCTAAGATCACTGTCTTGGACACCCATGTACACAGAAGTGCAGTATTAATTTTTATCTTTTTCTTTCTTTCCATCACCTTGATGTGATCTTCTTACACAGCTGATTCCAAATGCCTTTCAAAAGGATGAATCTTTAAAAATACTAAATATTTGAGAAAAAAGTGTGTAGGTAGGAACAGCAATCACGGGTTAGACCCATAAAGTTTAAGGGCACTGCACCAACAGATGGAATAGGATACAATCCCCTGAGTCTAGACACTAGGGGTGGATCTCGGAGTGGTTAAATACCCCACAAAATTACAAAGACGTTTGCTAGGAAGTGGATATGGGGTAGGAGCTGGATTTATGAAGCCTGGCAAATAGAGACATGGACTATGGTGAATTTTGAAGGAGAACTGCTGATTGGCTGGGTAAAAGGAAGGTGAGACCCCATTGACCAAGAGCAGAGAAAATTACCATAATTCAAGGAGAGGAGGAAAGCGGAAGTGACAGCACATAACCCAATACATTAATTAATCCTTTATCATTTGTCATCAGTTTATTGGAGTGTCTTGTTTGATTTTTAGTGTAATTTGTATTGATCTGTTATCCAGGACACCAATTGAGTAAAACTGTTGTTCGGGCCTATTTTAAGACACAGACGTGATAAAACCAAGTATAGATGAAGGTACTGATTATACTTTCTAAATTAAAAAATGTAGCTGTGTATTTGCAGAATGAACTAAAGCTAATTGGATTTTAAAAATACACATGTAATCCAAAAGCTGAACAGAAAGTAACACAGTGTGTTTTAGCGCTCAGCAGAGTTTGAATCCCTCATTTTTGCTAATAGATACATCTCATTAATCAATTAAAGCAGTTAATTGCTGACATTAAAGCCAAGCTGTGCCCAAGCTGTATTTAAACATTCAGTTGAAAAGAAGGGTAGGAGCGCCAAGTGAAGTGTCAATGCATTGATCGGGTCAGAAAGACTTCCAGTGAAAGTTTAACTTACTTTCTACTGCAGGAAATCTGTCCATCAACACCATGCAGTGTGTTTGTTATGCAAATCTGTTTTTAACAGCAGAGCAGCTCATCAGCTGTGGAACAAAACCTTAGGAAACAGTATTTCTCATCAAAATAAATGAGCAGACAAAAACCTAGTGTTCAATGACATAATGTGCATTGATTTCCATATGCCCTGCAACAATAAATGGCTATTTTGTTTAGATTTAAAAAATGTTTAATTTTCAGCACAAACTGCATGTGTTTATATCAGTTCTCTTGTGAATATTTATATCTTGAAATACTTCCAGGTTGCAGTAACTATTTAAGATTGTAAAACTTGCCTGCTTTAATTTCAATGCCCTGTGGAAATACATAGAAGTCAAGCACAAAACATTTATTTGACACTCAGGATTTCATAGATCAAAATATTTTTATTCAAAACTTGTTCACTTTTGACTGAAAATTCAAGTTTGAATGTCAAATGAATGTAATAGATTGAAGTAACTTGAATGTGGTTTCTTTGCATCGACTATTGCTCTCTGTGCACGTCCAGGTTGACAAGACTGTGGACTCCGAGCAGCGGTGTACGTGGTAAGGTTCGCTGGTTTGTTTACCCTCAATATGATTTTGATTTATTCTGAGATACAAATAATTACCTTTCCTCAAAGAGTCAGGTAGCATGCTGAGGCAATAAGACGAGGCCAACTGTGGCCTTTGCCCCAGGCCAGCTTTTAAATGCCTGGATAAGATAAAATGATGCTACCGCATGCATATATCCAATAAAAAGTCCCATTCAGCATCTCAGCTGACTTTTTATTTTAAAACCTAATGTAGGATTGTAGCGGGGTGGACATTATAAAAAAAAAATAAAAAAGCAGCAACACAGAACTGTTCAAACAACAGAAAGACCTTTAAAAATCCATTAAAAACACCTTTTACATATTTTCATTCAGTATGCTGTTGTTTTATTGTAAAGTCTCCAGTTTTTCTCGTTAAAGTTTTTTTTTTTTTTTAGTTTCAAAGGGATTTTCTGATATAAGCATTTTTAGTAAAATTGAAAGGCATTAAAAATTGTCCAATATTATTAGAATAGAAGAAAGTCTTTATTCCTTGTTCTTTTAAAGCTTCTAATTTGAGTGTACATGTAACCAAGTTTCTTTTCAATTGACTCATATTGCTTAATTTGAAATTAAAACATATTTAAGGTCATACCCTCAAGGAAAAAATTGGATTTGTTCTACTCTTTTCATGTCTTTTTGTATCAAATGAAATAGGATTGTAAGAAATAAAATTAAAAAAAAAAATGAATTTAATATTTCTCCGTATTCATTTGACCTACCATCTGGGCCAGGTGAGGCACATTTTCTGTTTTTTAAACCGTTATGTTCTAATGATCAGCAACTACGAGGTCAGAAGACAGCATCTCATTGAAAGGCTTCCTCGCTCTGTGATGTAATTTAGGAAATGGCTGTTAACAGGAACATTGTAGGACAAGTTAATTTCTAGAGGACCAAGGAAACTTTCCAATATAACATCTCCGCTGGGATTTATGGTAAGACAACCCAAAGTCATTTACCTACAAAAGACCTTCAGGAACATTTAGCCGACTCTAGTAATGTTGTGCTGCTTTGCTGTAAAGCTGCACCTGCAAACAGATGACCTTGATCGGTGGTGTCTTGAGGGATAGAGAGAGAAGAAGAAAGCGAGAGAGAGAAAAAAAAAGTCATTACCAAACCTGCAACAAAGGAGGGGAAAGCTGAAGGTTTTGCTGTGACACAGTCATCCTTAACATCACTGAAAAGCTTTTGACTGATGCTGAAAGAGCGTCACTGTATAAGGTCACCTAAAACTAGATGATCTCTGCTGTATGAAAGGTAAAAATCCTCCAAGCACTCACTTACAATCTAGCTTTATAGAAGATAACAGCTAAAATGAGTTTGAACATGAATACAAATGGTTTTATGCATGATTTTGAATTAATACATTTACTTTGATTTTATATCTGGGAGAAAAAGAAATAACAATTTACTTGTTTAGGAAGTAAAGTAACTGATCTTGAACAATACTTTCTCTAATCCATCTCACCCTCATCTTTTTGTATTGAAATAACTTTTCAAAGAATCCCTTATGTCTTAGTTGCGTGCCACTTGCAGGGATTGACCCGTGCGTGTGCTATAAGTTTGTGGGTGTTCTGGGCCCATGGAAGGTCGTGGACAGGCGCAGCCGCATCTTAAAGGGAGTACAGGTGTGTCTGCAGTTCCCTTGAGAATCATGTGGCACCTTAAGGGACATCGAAAATAGAAAATTGTTGTGTGTGTGGTAAGTGTATTGTGAAGTGTTTGTAGGGATTATATAAGTTACACACACTAATCACATACGAGTAATGCTGTGGTACAGTGCCCCGACGCCGCACTCCAGTCATTTGTAGGGTGTGTGTACTGGCTCCTTACTGACCGTATGCAAATGTTGCACGCGCGGGACGTAAGTGCCCGTAGGATGTCCGTAGGATGCCAATACAAACAACTCTCTGATAAACTGTCCAATTCCCTAAATTCTAACAGTCAGGCTTCAAGCATGGTAAATTACGTATACTTGTGAAGTGATTTTTCTACCTTCCTTGAAGGCCCAAAGCGCTTCACAGTCACATTCCCATTCACACACACATTCAAACACTGATGGTGGCTCCACTTACGAACACTGGCGGCAATGTGGGGTTCAGTGTCACGGCCAATGACACTTCAACATATGGGTGGGCAAGGCGGGAATCGAACTTGCAATCTTCCCAACTTGCAATCTTCACCATGGCGTGGAGCAAAGAGCGTGCACTTATCACCTGAACAGCACTGACAGCACAACCTGTGCAGTGTGCAGGATTTGAGAGGGTTGATGAAATAAAAAATTTGGTATGACATGCCCTAGTTTGACCTACTTTCTTGCATGTTAAATGTATGCTACAACCTGCTGAATGCTCATAGAATAAAATGTACATGAACAGTGGTA
>NC_050514.1:13416278-13417298 GCF_002922805.2 Oryzias melastigma
TAGATAACACATTAGCCAAAATGTTAGCATATTGCTAAAATATTAGCTTAACTCCAAATTAGCATAAAAAATTTAATTGGAGGCCAAATTAGCCAAAAAAAAAAAAAAAAGAAAAAGCTAGCTCATTGCTCAATTACTAGCTGAACTCCATAATGGCCTAAAATTCCTCAGTAAACTAAATTACTCAAAAAAGTCAGCCTGGTTCTAAAATAGAAGCTAAATCCTAAATTATCCCAAAAAAATCTTCAGTAGATATCAAATTAGACGAAAAACATCTGCATGTTGCTAAATTATTAGCTATACCTCAAATTAGCATAAAACTCCTCTGTAAACTAAATTAGTCAAAAATGTTTGTCTGTTGCTAAAATTGAAGCTAAACTTTAAATTAGCCTAAAAACCCCAGTAGATAACAAATTAGCCAAAAATGTTTGCATGTTGCTAAAATTATATCTTATTTCCAAATTTTTGAAAATTACTACTTTATTTTTTTTCCCCTAGAGAGCCACCAAGGAGGGATAAAAGAGCCACATGTGGCCCTGGAGCCGCAGGTTGCAGACCCATGGGCTAAACACACCTGATCCAGGTAATCAGCAGCATATTATGGGAGGGTTTCTGGAGGCCGGTCCTCGAGGACTGGATTTGGACATCCCTAATCGACATGATGCCTCAGCAATTACAGATGTATGATTATTTTGCCACCATGGTTCCTTTCATGTTTTTCCCTTTTTTCTGATCTAAAGAAAAGGACAATGTCAATGTTGAGTGTACAAAATAAGAGCAAAAGTCTAAATGCATTCAAAGATTTATCAGGCTTTGTTCACATTAATTCTAAACAGGAGTTACAGCATAGAGGAGTGTGATTGACAACAGCCAATCAGGATGGAGAACACAGTGTGCTGTTTAAAATCCCCCCTGCAAAAAAACTAAAGAAAACAAAAAAGTTGTACTTAAAAATCTGTGAAAAAGGTGACCTGTGATACAGTGAGGGACCAATTTACTAATTTTTGTACTTGTTTCAAT
>NC_050514.1:13417899-13420904 GCF_002922805.2 Oryzias melastigma
TCCATGAAGAAAATTACTTTAGATGTGAGTAGATGCAAACACGAACTGCTACAACACGAGTGCAACCGAACAAGCTTTCTTTGCTGTTTTTACACTAAAAATAATTACCTTATTTTAAATGTATAATTTGATGCTTCAACAGACCTTCCACGGATGACGAATTTGTGATTTCACATTTAATAACAATCTAAAAATTATCTTTCATTGTAATCATAAACTCACAATAAAATATATTCCCAAATCATCAACAGTCGTGCTTTGGTGGAGGATCGTTTCACCGGTTTGTTCCTTGCAGTGCCGACAATACAAACTGTTTTGATTGACACTGAATAAAAGCATTTGGCGTGGCGCAGGCTCTGTGTTAGACCTGTTCACATGTTTCGTTTGCTCTATTCTTTCAAAAAACTAAGGACAGAAACAAGAACATGGACTACTTTACATCAAAATAGGTCAAAGTGATTTTCTAGTGAGGAAATGGAATTACATGGGTCACTGCAATATTTCTGGCAATTGAGAAAGAGCAAGCATTGTTAAAAATTACCAACCATTTTTATATAGGTGACCTACAAGAATGTCTATATTTGTCTTGCGTTAGGTTTGCTATAAGTGGAAGGTGTAGATTTATCTCTTTCTCACTGTGTCTTACATTCCGTCTCCTTTCATCTGAACTTCATCACCTTTGTTCTTTGTCACCATTAGTTGCAGAGCCGTTTCCTGTGACTGTCAGAGCTGAAGTGCTGCAAAAGCATGGTTTCTTTTTATGTTGAAAAGCGTTCAATAATTTGACTCCATACTTCATGGTTTTCTTTAAGAGTATCAGGCAGAAATGGGCATACATAAAACTATCAGTTATGGCTGACATCAGAGCACTGTTCTTAGAATTATCCGTTTCATTTTGATCGTTCTACTTCAGCCAACACTTCTGAGTGGATTTGTCATTTGAGAAGAGGATTTAAGAATTCCTCTTTGGTGTTTGGCTTGACTTGGAATCAACTGGGCCAGCTCAATTTGTCTTGTCTAAGGCGATTTGGACTCCAGGGATGGTCACAGACTGGGCTCTCAGTAGCTTAGCATGTCTGTCTCTTCCTTTTTATATCTCTGTCCCCTGTTTTCTGCAGCCAACCCCTCTGTTCTGTCTGTCCGCTGTACCAGTCACTCCTCCTTCTTTTTCCTCCTCAGTGACCTCTGTCTCCATCACCCTGTGGTGAACAGGTGTATCTGTCTCTCTCCTGATGAGTATATTACTCTGAAGTGGCTCTGTGGTCCCCGTGGACCCCCTGCCTCCTAATACGCTTAGCCCTCACAGCTTATGTCAGCCGGAGTGGGTGGTCTGATAACGCTCCACTTGATCAAGCCATCCCCATCAGGGTCCATCTGCTTCACAGCCACTTCCGTCATCTCACATGTCAGGCAGTTGACAGACAGACAAACATGCAAACACAGTCGCCTTCTTTTCCCATTAATGATAAAAGGAGTGACAGTGTGGTGAGATTTGATTGTGAACAGCATCCTAAAGTGGGAACATGTTTACTGATATTTTGATTTTGTCAGGAACTTGTTAAAAGAAATATAAGCTAAATCAGAATGTTTCAGGACCTTAAAGAGGCACACGTTCTCAGTTCATTTTTTAGAAAACATGTACACTCATAAACATGTTTAATTGGCTTAACATATATTAAAAAATATACCATGTATCTTACTCAAAAAATGAATCTGTTTTTCATCTTTGGAAATTCTAATAAGTAGATTTAATAAAAGACAGATTTATCAAGACCCACTAAAAGGTCAACAAACTGCACGTCTAAAAATATGTTTAAACTATACAAACATGTTAGTTTTGTTCTTGTGCATAAGTAATGAAATGTTATTTCTTTCATGTAATATGAAAACCTCTTTAAAGGTTATTTTTATGGTGTAAGACTAGACTTTATTCATCTCACCAGGGGAAACTACTGTGTACATGTAAACAGAATCTTATGGTTTGTAAGTTGAGTCTGTGTGTGCAGAGACTAATTATGACAATATGACATAAAAACAAGCCAAATGGGTGAACAGTTGCAGGGGAGGCACTAAACTGTCCTACAAATTCTCTGTCATATCTGCAGTGTTGTGCTTGGAAACTGACAGAAAAATATAATTAATAATTGATATGGATCTTGTCTGGTTTTAGAGCAAAATGAGATGAAGATTGTGTATTATTTTATACTTTATTAATGTTTTATTCCATTCTGAAAACACATGCACAGCACAATTTATTGCCTTCACTTGAGAAGAAAGATTATTAAGATGAATTACTAAAGAAAATATCAAACCTTAAGCTTAAGCAGAATTTCTACCTTTCACCGTGTGTGTAGCTTGTATTGTGACACTCATGCTTCCCTTTGCAATTGATTCTAAATCAAGCAAACTACCACATAATACTGCAGTCAGCCAGAACAGTCAGCAGAGGCAGTTTTGTGTATTTTTTTTTCGTGTCAGAGACATTTTTTAAAGCTCTAAATTTAATGGCACAGAGGTGAAAAGGATCAAGAATATACAGCTCCTTTAGGTCATTTGTTTGACAAACATTTGACAGTGATGTAAGGCATTGTGAGTCATTTTTAGCACGAGATCCTAGCGGTTTGTGTACATTTTAAATACATCACAAACTGGAATGTAAATTTCAAAATCATACACCTTGCTTCTGTTAAGCTGGTTGAAGCAGTTTGGTTTAAATGCAAAACTGAATTTAAAGTCCCACTCAAGTCATCTATTAATCTATTGTAAAAGCATTCCCAGTCATCTTTTAATTATGATTAGGCCGATTTTAGTCAAAATCATAAACCTCTGTCGTTTTCTAGGACAGTTTCTGCTGAGCAGCAGGAGTTCATTAGAAATTCTCCTCTGAGTTGTTGATGGGACCGTTGGCGTGATTGTTTTTTTTTTGTTTGTTTGTGCTTGTTTCATCAGTCAAAATGAAATACTACACAGAGGTGAAGGAGGCACGTGTGCGCGCGTTTACATCG
>NC_050514.1:13421058-13431271 GCF_002922805.2 Oryzias melastigma
GGAAATACTACACAGAGGTGAAGGAGGCACGTGTGCGCACGTTTACATCGCGTTTAAACAGTAGAAGAGGAGAGGACAAAAGAAATTCACCAAAACGAGTTCTAATAAACATGAATAAATACAAACATTTATTCGCCATGTGGCGACTAACCCACTAAATTTTATTTGCCAAGAAGGAGAACATTCTCGCAACTGTGAAGTGTTAATTTTGGACCCTTCAAAATAAAAGTCTAGATTCATTCTTCTATTAAGAAAGAGTTCTATTGCGATAAATATCTTTATAATCCTGTGTCACACCCAAAAACTTTTTTACAGCGTTTTGGGTCTGCTCCATGTTCACAATGATTTGGATAAAAAAATACTAAAAAATGCCATTTTAAGCTTAAACTTCTTCTATATGTCCTATGTTGTGAGTAAAAATGACATAAACACCAAAAACATGATTTTTCATGTGAGTGGGTTTTAACAAATAAACACTTAAAACATGAGTTTTGCATGTTTTTGATACAGCATCACAATTTAAATGTAATTATTAGTGGATACCTAAGGTTCTTCAATCTGGCTCTAATCTGTAAATCCTTCCCCCATATCTGAATCATCATTATTTAATCTTTCATATCTACATCCAGGTGGATGACATGTATTCAATGTTTTCAGCCTAGAGCTTAATTTGATCCATTGCTATTTTACACCACAATTAATACAAGTAAAATTGAGTTGACAAAAACACATTTTTATAGCTAAGATTTTTGAGTCTGTGACACCTTCAAATCTTGTTTTTTTTTCAGTTATATAATTCAATCTTTATCATTTCTATTACAAGAAATATTGATCAAAAAATGCTTGGAATTAAATATTTACAGTGAAAACTGAGAGTGGCAGAGCGCGCACTGGCAATGCAGAGATTGGGGTTACATGTCACTAGATGCAATTACACTCCAGTTTCATAATGCGGTTTCACTGATTGAGTTCAATGTTCTGTATTTGCAGTAACAGGGAAATACGAGACTGTATGGTCTGTTCAATCATGATGTCAACCTCTATACTGTGTCTTATTCTAAGTATATAAATAACAACAAACCAAACAAATGTACTCAGCGATCCTCTTAGGCTCCATGGCCAATATAGAGGCCATCAACCAAGAATGATCCTGCCTAACACCCACTTGTATTCCCTGCTCTCTCTTTCACTTTCACATTTGTATTTTCCCTTTCTTGTGATTGTGTGTGACCATCTACCCTCACATCATGACTTATCAAAGGGGATGAGAGAAAAAAAAAAAAGGCTTCAACCCATGCCCACAGAACAGTGTAGATCCTGCGCTCAGATGTGCATCACACAAAAGTGGAACACTCGATTCCCTCCGAACTGACGGACGTCTCTGCAGACTCCTGAGGCCTTGAAGTATGCATATGAGCTGTATTAATCACGAGTTGATGTGGCTACACAACAGTCAGGGAGACAACTTTCTGACTCTAGAAAAAGCCCCTCTAGGTATTATGGGGGATTTGTTGTACAGGCACAATGACATGAACTCTGGTGCTAAATCTTGGCATGTTTACATTTTTTATCTCTTTTCTAAACAACATTTTTTTTACACTCTCATAAGATGGGATGACTTTTATTAGCTCTCTGTATTGATTTGTTGAACACACTTTATTGTTCACAACCTGTACTATTTCTTCTGTCTGTTCTTCCCTGCACCTTTTTTAAGACTCAAACTGAGCAAAAAAGGTTAAACCTACAAGTGTGTTACATAATTTTTCCTCTTGTTGTATTCTCATAAATAAATTCCCCACTTGACAATTAACAGAATTCGATCCTGTAGAGGATGCAGCTCTGCAGTAGCAGGAAGTTTTCTCCCCAGAATGGCCAAAGCTCTCACAATGTTTTCACCCAAACCATGGAGCATTGAACAGGATGCAGGCTGTAAAAAAACAAAATGAATGCATAAATGTTTAATTGACCCCAATGCTTCAAATATAATACTAAGAAAATCTATTTACAGACACTAATGAAGTAGCAAACACATCAGCACCATCTAGTGCTGACTTTCGAAGAGCCTCTCTGTCCCACTGCAAGATCCAACCTGTACCTGTAAAATTCATCCACAAAAAAAAATCTATTTATATAACCTTGTTTGGAAAAGAAGGCATTAAATCATAAACTCTGATACACTCATTATGCATGGCAGATCAAGTACCCTAATTAAGAGAAATTTCAAACCACAGCTAATTAGCCAGTTGATAAAGAATTCTGAATGTCAAGTAATTTGCGCATTTGCTTTTACGATGTTCATGTAATTATCTTCAAATGTGTCCTTTAGAAACACACATTTACTTCCATTTGAAAGTGCCAGTGCTCTGTGTTCAGAAAGTAGCTCAACAATTTGCCAGGGTACTTAGAGAATGCTAATAAGCCTTGAACAAATCATAAAATAATTGTGCAAAATGAGAGAAGTTTTGTATGCAACCCATTCTCCTTCCATTTGCTTTTTTTTAAGTCAATCATAATTACGTAGATGTTTGCAAAATGGATAAAAAAATCTCTAGGAACTATCACTGACTTTGCTCGGGTAATATTGCATGGAAGCCTAGATACAAAAAATAATACTGTCATGAGTTTGCTTTTGAGGTTTCCTCTTAGAAAATTGTTTAAGATAGAGTATCCGAAAGAAAAAGCAGATTAGTAGTTTTTAAAAATGTTTTTTTTTTTAATAACCATGAGGGAAACGCACTTTGGATTTGTTGCTTTACACATCTCTCCTCTGTTTTTAAGCAACATTTTACATGTTTAAGTGAAAATTGTTTGTGAATACAGTACATATAGCCTGAGCATTTTCAAGCATATTAAAGTAGAAATCCCATGAAAAAACAACTTTTTGAGCTTTTGAGTGTATTATACTGTTCATTCCTCACTATAAACAACCCAGAGCGGTATTTTAATCCGTTCATGAATTTCTGAGTAACTCTTTATAAACCTGAGCTCTTAACACCAGCCCTTAACATACCCACAAAAACGAGCGGGTCCTCACGCGCTGGTGTAGAAAAGTGAGGACAACCCTTTTCAGCAACACACTCTCAGTAAAATGCGTACATATTCCACGACTTTTCACTCTGAAATACCGTGCATAATATACGCCAAACACGGCTTTTGCGTGCATATGATACGCAATGGTAGAGAATGGGTTGCGCGGCGTACAATATACAAGACTTTTTAGATTTCGTTTTGATCACGAGGTCAGAAATCCTCCGGCTCTTTTGTAAATGACGTTGTTCCTGGTTAAGGTTAGGATTACGGTTATGGTTAGGGTTAGAAAAGCAAATTGTTCGTTTGTAGGGCTGTCTGTGATGCTCACGCCTCCACCAGAGGACGTGTCAATCATGGAAAACACATTTTAACACGTTTAGGACCGCGCGTATTATATGCACGCAAAAACCGGTTTTGGCGTATATTATACACGGTATTTCCCAAATCCTGGCATATGTACGCATTTTACTGAGACTGGGCTGCTTTTCAGGAAGAGTCTGCTCTGACAGCATCTCCCCCAGTCTAACACAAACACTCAGTTTCTCCATCGAGCTAGCGGTGATCAGCAAAAGACTTTCATTTTAGGTGAATAATACCAAATATCTTCCAATTCTGTCCTTTCTTCAATAAATTCCAGCTCAAACAGGTGTTTGTTACTTTAGACTCGAGGCTCCTTTAAGACCCCTTCCCTGGTGGGGCACAGTCGTGCAGATGCCGAGTGTATTAGTGTTGTGAAACAGTGTTGCGATGACCAGGGAAAGGGGCAGATATATATGGTATGTGCATCCATCTGTGAAAAAGTTTGGATGTTGTATGACGTCATAAAATGGGCAGCACCTCCACACAGCTGCAGGTGGAGCCTCAGGAATTGAGTCGTTTTACTTCAGAGTAGGAAAAAACTCACAAAAATTACTAATATTTCATAAATAATTTGTTTTTTAGTGTTCCAAAGGTAATATACTACCATATTTATGGATGCAGTTTACTCTGAAAGGCTTCTGAAAATCATGGTATGGCCCGTTCAATTCACATTAGCTCCAACAATATGGTGTATCTTCCAGTCATTGTCTGTAGATGAGAACCTACCTGACTGATTGGCCCCTCCCCCCTCACATTCCAAGCAGGAAGTACCTGCTGGCTCCAAGAAGCCAAAATGCCATAGACTACCATGGTGAAAGAAAAAGTCATAAGCTGCCCAATCAGATGCCTCAATAAAAGCATGTGGTGCCTGCTGCCCCCCACCTCAAACATTCAAAAATTTTGATTGACAGCTTCTCCTGAACTCATATTCAGTGGAAGGGATGTGGGTGGATTTCTAATAACCTCACTCCTGATTGGCGACAATAGTTGCCTTGTCTGATTCCAAAAGGCAAATTGGTGACTGAATTGGCTTCATTTCATTGTTTTCTATATGTGACATCACACTTGCGGAGTCCAGTTCTCTTATACAGTCAATGCTTCTAACACCTCACAATAGCGGGCAAGTTAATAAGGCTCACAATTGATCTGTAGTTTATTCAAACATGTTAATTTATACATAACGTTATATGTTACAGTCACATCTGCATTATCACAATTGACAATGGGTATGCTATGTCTTATATCTATGTTTGAAAGGTGGCAGGCAGAAGCATTGCTTATTGAAGCAAATATGCCACTATAATAGATGATTACATTACTGTAATAAGTTAAGGTTCATTACTATAGTCTTTATCAATAGAAAGTACAGTTTACATAAAATAATAACCGTAATATTTATACAGCATAAATATATTTTTTATTTTTTTCTTATCACTGGCAGGTAGACTCTGGTGCTCTTGATGCATCTTTCTGACACAATTCTGCAGCAAATCCTGACTATATTCATGTAGGATATCAACAAAAGGAAAAGCAATCAGTTTTACTGTTTGGAACGCTTCAGTAGAACAATAGTGCTTGAAAGGAACCTGTGATTCTTTGTCAAGTACAAGTTTGTGTAAGTTATGTGCCTCAATGTCCATCAATGTTTTCCATTTTACATTTTAGTGGTCTAAATTGAAAATTAAAAATCTTGCCTTTTTTCACTCCTTATTCCTGTTATTACTCTAAAAACATTTTTTTGAAACTGCCGCAAACTAAATATTTATTTGTAAAAATTTGTAGCAGTTAGTGTTATTAGCTGAAATAGCTGTGGAAAATAATTACATAATTGCTAAGATAAGTTTTCTGGTACCACAAAGAAAGATTAATATATTTCCCTCTTTCACAATCAATTAAAAAAGGTATTAAAGTGCCAATAAATCATGTTTTTTTTCAAAGTTTTGTTTTTTTTCTTAATCAAAACAGAAAAATTAAATGTTTTTCCAAGCTGAATGAGCCACAGAAGTATGTAAGTAGATTACATTCTTATGATGTGCAGAAACCTTGCACTGTCTGGTCTCAAATGTTGAAACTTGTTGACAACACAGCTAAAGTAACTGCTACATTTCCAAACAACTGGAGTTGAACTACCATGAACTGCATTACTAGAAAAAGCTGTAGAAGCTCCCTCTTCTTTTTTGTATAAATGTGTTTGTATTTTCCATTCAACTGGGCTTAAATAAATATGTAAATGGTAACAAATCTATTTCAAACACATGCTGGCTAGTGTCTTCAATAAGCAGTGTTCAGCTCAGAGTCCACATTGTTTTGTAGCAGGTGATTTCATTATTATTTGCTATTTCTCAGCAGGTTCAGGAGCCAAAGCCTTTGCATTTCCCTCAGTTCATCTGGAGTTGGAAGGTGTTCAGCCAGCTGGTTCATGGCCAAGCTGGTGCATGCCGCCTGATAACAGACAACATCATTCATTAACCCAGGTGACAGACAAACTGAGTAAATGTCAATCTTCATGTTTTTTTTATGTTTTTAATCTATACTCACCTATTTACAGTAAGACGCAAGTAAGAAAATTTAAAGATCCTTGTTGATCATCTTTTGCGCTGTCAGAAATTTTTCCTCGTGTCTTTTAATTATAATTATACAGTTTTTAGCCAAATTAACAATTAAAAAAACTGTAATTTTCAAGGATATAGGCCCAATCTGAATTATTCCCTTCTCCCTACTTCTCTATTTGTAGGGGCATTTGTAATGCTAGGGGCTTCTGAAAGTTTTTTTTTTAAAGACTTCTCCCCTCCGCGCTACAACGTAGCTGATCTGGGACTATCATCGAGTGGAAGTGATATCTGAATTCGGAGGCACTGTTTTTCCATAACACTCCGTAGGAAGGGATAAATGTAGGGGTAGGGAGGAGGGACAAATTCAGATTGGACTTTAGTTTCTGCAGAGCGGCAGAGTGATTTGAATAAAGAAATACTTAAGAATGGAATTTTAAGGCTAATTTTCTCTTTGTCCTTTATCATCAGAAAAATGCAACAAAAACCTGTTAAAAGCACCAGATATATCACTTCCATTGAAGTGGGTATTTAAGAGTATCTGTTAGACTTAAATAATTCAAAAATTTAATTTTGGTACAGAATGCATGGTTTTAACATTATTATTATTTAAGTGAAACCACCACTTCAGACCCTCCTGGTCCTATGCAGAAAGGATGACTAAATCTTTGAATGCATTTTGATTATTGCCAGACCTGTGAAAAGAAGGATCAAGGAAAACAAAAAAAAAATGTTGTTTGACAAAGTGAACATGTCTTTTTAACTCTAAGAAGTAGCACATCATGTCACACTATTAATTTAATTGAAGAAAGCCTACAACCGTGGTGCAGCGGTTGCGTGGTCGACCTCTGATTAGAAGATTGTGGGTTTGATTCCCACCTTACCCCCCCATGTGTTGAAGTGTCTTTGGGCAAGACACTGAACCCCAAATTGCCTCTGGTGGAAGGCTATAGCGCTAGTCTTTGGCAGCAGAATGTGAATAGGTCCGTGACTGTAAAGCGCTTTGGGTCTTTGGGGAAGGTAGAAAAGTGTTATACAAGTACACGTCATTTACCATTTTACCAATAAAGGAAGCATCAGTTCCCATATGTTTGGGAAGTGCTCAAAGAGAAACTTAAGAAGACAGTGATGAAGTTTGCAGCCCACGATCAAACAGTCTCACAAGACAGATCTAGGAAGAAAACCAAAAAGATTTAGTTAACAATTGTAAATCAGTGGCATCTTTGTAAAAGCCGAGATTATTATGGGCATTTGGAGTGAAGGTCAGTGATTTGGACACAGTGAACAATCATGATCCAACAGACCTACTGTTACGACTGGCTCTAGACCGTAACAAAGAAGCGGGGAGACGGAACTGGTTTTAATGCTGAACAACACTTTAATATGTTTTAACAGTCAAGACGGGAGAGCAGAGAGAACGCAGCGAGTTCCACGGTGCAGCAGCGGCGTTGAACCCGACAGGAAGTCCTCAGACTGAGCTTTTATCTGGAGCTTCCAAATCCCAAAACATCTGCACCTGTGTAGGAGGAGGAGACACAGGGTAGACAAACAGAAAGACAGACAAATACGGCTCCTGATGTGAAGGAGTCGGTCATGTTAAAGAAAATGCATGACTAAATAGGAATATATGGGAGAATTCCAAAGAAAAAAGGCTGCTGACCAAAAAAGAACACACACTTTGACAGAAATATTTAAACAAAATGAAAAAAAACAAACTCCTAGCAATAAAACGTGGTAGAAGTGACAACCTGAGCCACCTATTAGCTTGGGTTTGGATGAATTGACATATTTGAATAAACAGCTAATTCTATCATAAAACTCTTGAAGAGATTCTTCCTTTTTTTCTTTTTGTTACAAATTAACAAAAACAAAAGAAAAAATAGGTTTTTGAATTGACTTTTTAAATACAGTTCCTAGATATGCATAGTCTTAACTAGATTATTCATGCTCAAAAGTAACCCCAATGTGGCTGAGCTAAAGTCACTCTGCAAAGAAGAATAGGATAAACTCCCTCTGCAGTGGTGTGAAAGAAGGCTTGCCAACTCTATTGCAACTGTTGCTGCCAAAAGTGACAAAGTTTCTTGTTTTGAAAATACATTATGATTAAATGTCTCAATTTTTCTTCCACTTTTATTTGTGTCAAGTCAAAATTTGTTTGAGAATCAAAATCAATAAAGTTTGACAAATTTCCATAAAAAAAAAATAAAAAATAAAAAAAACTTCTAAACATTATTTAACAAGTGGGAATACTTCATATTTTAATTTGGCAAACAGATTTGGGACTAGACTGGTGACTTGTCCAGGGTCCACACAGTATTTTAGAGCATACATCACTTTTTGTACAGCAAAGTGTTTGATGCTTTGACTTGTTACTGTGCTCTGCCTTTTTGAAACATTCCTTTTTCCTTTAGTGTTTTTATACTCTACTCTCTTTTATCCTAACACCTATATACATTTGAGAGTTTTTCTCAACATTTTTTTTTTGCCTTTTCTTTCTCTGCAGATTCTTTCCGACTTAACAAGATTCCTAAAAGGGATTTTTAATGTTGATCCTTCTTTCTGCTTCTGTTTATTCTGACAATCTGCCAGACTGTTCCTTAGCAACCAAAAACACACATTATCCTTCAACAGCATTAGCCCCTCACACTACCATAGCAGTCTTTTCTTTAGCATGTTTTTCTCCAGGTCTCCCATTTAAAGCAGGACAAAAAAAGTGCATCTTCTTTGATGTTGAGACATAATGCCAACAGCACCACCAACACTGTGTACCACAGTGTTAAAGTAGAACAAAGTCTAAAGAGGTGAGGAGGGGTGACCCTTGACTTTTCAATCCTTCTTTGCTTTTCTTAATACAAGCACTTACAATCACTAGAGCTTCTCATTAAAGGGCACCTCCATTATCAGCCAGTACTTCAGGGTGTATGGTTTGAAGCTTAGGTAATTTCAGTCTTATGCAGTATTCATCAAGTCATCTCTTCACTTGCCTTTTTTGACATGAATTATAATCGACCAACCCGGCAAATAATAATAATTAAAAAAGAAACAAAGACAAATACATTTTTGTAAACCCAATCTAAATGAATGAAATTATGTTTTGCACTGTGGATGATATTGAGATTTTTCTCTTTAAAACACACTTCCACTCATATGGGGTTGACCCGTACGGGTGTTATAGGTTTTTGGGTTATCTGGGTTTGTAAAGGGTCATGGACAGGTAGACTTAAGCCTCGGACAAAACTGTCCTAATGAGTGGATACGGGCTGTCTGCAGTTGAAAAAATGGAAAAGCTTGTGCAGGTGGCCCACAGGAAAAATACAATCAAAATAAATACTAATTATTTTTTTTTATTCTGTTTTATTTCATCATATTTATTATTTATTTTAGTATATTTTAATTATATGACATGTCTTGGGTATGTGTAACTTTTGCCTCTTTACCAGGACTCAGTGGATCTCAATGGGATTTTTTTCCTGATTAAATAAATAAAAATAAATAAAAGAAAGTGAGACGCAGGCATGTCTAACAGATATGTTTTTTATTTCGACCACCTGAACTTTGCAGGGATCATGTTAGTGCTGTCCGAGTAAAAGGTACATGCTCCTCATGCATTCATTGTGCATAGCCTGGCTGTTAGAAACAAGAAAACTAGACAATCAGAGTTTAGTCTGTGTGGGCGTCCTACTCTACGGCCACATATATTTTACCTGGACACCGTATGCATGCAGCATATGTGCACCGTCAGTGAGGAGGAAGTATGCGTACCTTACTAATGACTAAAGACTGCGTAAAATGCACCAAAAAAAGTATCCAGCATCCCCTGTAACTTATGTTACCCTTATAAATATATACAAAACCCACCTACGCTACTCTTAAATTGCAGTCCCGTCACTCTATAACCCTCTACGGGCCCGGACAACCCAAAAACCTATCATATTCAGCTGTACATTTTAATCCCCATTTGGGTATGTGTAACTAAGGTTTTAAGAAGTGACCAAGGCTTTACCATCAGAGTAAACACATCCCCCTCACTGCTGGTTCAACTTTTCTCCTCAGTAAAAATCTAACAGCACCCACTTATCTAATCAGCATCATTTAGTATCAAGCACAGACAAAGCACTCATCTATCGCACATTCCAATTTCATTCATATCAATTCTCTTTATAGTCCTTTGTCAGTGTTACTTTGGAGGTCTTATTGTAACACGCCTAAATCTGCTCAAGTTCTAGTAACGATTAATTGTACTTCCAAGAAGTTGTTAACTGTATGTCTGAGCC
>NC_050514.1:13432213-13453429 GCF_002922805.2 Oryzias melastigma
TAAACACATCCCCCTCACTGGTGGTTCAACTTTTCTCCTCAGTAACCAATCTAACAGCACCCACTTATCTAATCAGCATCATTTAGTATCAAGCACAGACAAAGCACTCTTTTAATCGCACATTCCAATTTCATTCGTATCAATTCTCTTTATAGTCCTTTGTCAGTGTTAGTTTGGAGGTCTTATTGTAACACGCTCAAATCTGCTCAAGTTCTAGTAACAATTAATTGTACTTCCAAGAAGTTGTTAACTGTATGTCTGAGCCTCACAGGTTAAGCATACTGCACATTCTCTCAGGGCATTTTCTTCTTGCATAACCTTAAAATTAACTGCAAGAAATGTTTAGGTCACTTCTATAGACATAGTGAAAGTGAGATGCAAATTTGTAACTAAAAGCTGCTCAAAAACATCAAAGAATCCTACTTTGGGATGTACAGCACACTCAATTTTTTCTGCTGCATGTTTCTTAGAGGAATTGCTTTTCTTGTCATTAAGAGAGGGTGCAAAATCTGATTATACACTGAGTACAAACAAGGACAAGCTTGATAGTTTTTAAAGCAAAGTGTGTTTTGAACACAAATGTGTTATATAATCTCTCATCCCCTGAAGGAAATGTGCCTGTTTGACACATTGCTTCAGACCAGCAGGTTTTGACAGCCTGGGCATTGGTGTTCAAACTGTTAAGTCAGAAGATGTTTACACTGATGTGGCAGACCTGCTGGTGTGTCAGGGAAGGAAATGGACAGCTATGAATAAATATCCGGGTACATTAAACCGTGAAAAACTATTGGGTTAGTATTCTGGAAGTTTTTGTGAAAATGAAAAAAAAAAAAATCATCACTGTTGTTAATTTTTATACCAGAATGTTATCACCGATGGAATTATCTGTTTGATTTTTTGACAGGTCAATTCCATAATTTTCAAAATAAAGACTTATTAAGTATGTCCATCACAATCAATGTTTTTTTTTTTTCTTTGTGGTGTATAACAAACTTCAGTGTTAGTTACTGCAAAACAGTGAATTGCAGCTAAGCCACAAACCATATAGCAAGAAATCACCACAATTTTCATCACCTGGTATTCATCTAACATTTTTGACTATTTGATAAAGATGGGATACAGAGTACACAATGCAATTTACCTAGTGGCACCACTTTCATCATCATCATTGCTATTGCCTACTAACAAGGGAATTCTGGAGATTTTAGCTACTTCCAAACAGTCCAATGAATTATTGTGTATTACACATTTATATTTTGATCTTTGTTCTTTTAATAATGGTTGTGCTGTTTTAAGCCAAAATCAAATACCGTGTGTCATTTTCTAGGATATAGTTTTTGTAGAGCGGCGGTAGTTTCTCAGAAATTCATCTCTGAAATGTGGGTGGGACTGCTGGCTGGTAGTAAGCCTTAACTCACTTCCCAGTATCCCTTTGTTTATACCCTCTCCTGCTAGCTTATAGTCCCTCACACCGACAACCTAAAATTATCGGTGAAACAAAAATGGTGAGCAATATTGGAGCCATCCGCTCGTACAGTTTGAGCCAGATGTCAGCTCAGATGAAAAAAAAAAAAGATGAACATGGATCTAGCCATCTACAAGTAATGCAGTGGAGCAAGAAGCTTGTGGCTTAGGTTCTACATTACATCCAAAAGTTTTTCTAACTGCATTTTTTGTCTGCTATTGATTTGAATCCAATGTGACGCTTAAATTTCTTTGTGTATTTCCTCCATCATGAGAAATATCTCTCAAGAACATGTTAAAAACATAAAAAAAAAAAAAAAACTGAAATTTTCATCGGAATCCCATGAAAATGAAACATCCACGGCAGTTTATAAGAGAATGTCGAAAAAGAGCAAGTTATATCTAAGATCAGGTTAATCTTCAAGTTTATAAAAACTGGTCAATGAAGTAACCATTAAATAAATGCTTGTTGTGAATACATTTCATTTAATGTAAATGACAAACCTTCAATTAACATGATGGATGCTATACAAGAGAGTAGAAAGTACACTTATTCACTCTCATGTTTTTAAACATCAGAACGTCATTTTGGCAGCAGATTGAATTGATTTGTTTGTGTTTTCCAGTAATAGCATGTTTGTGCTCTTCAACTTCACAATGGAACATTCTCTAAATATTGTTAACCTGAGTAGATAGTATTAAAGAGTATGCTAAAGTGCATGTTAAACTACAGTTTTCCATAAAAATAGCTTTTTGAGAAAAGAAATGCTTTATAATTATTGTCTGGCTCTGAAACAGCCCACACAAATGGCCTGAGACTGAGCTTCCAGTGTTTGTCTTGGTTAAATAAATGATCTTTTCCTCTTTATATGTCTACAAGATGTTATTATCAGCTTCCATTTGAGATGCTGTAGTTGATATGCAACATTTTATTGAAAAGAAAAATTAAGATTTTTTTTCTTTGCCTCGGAGTCTTTAGCACAACAACCTTTACAATAAGAAAACAGCAACAATTAAACAGACAGGGGTTTGCACTTGTGTGTCCCTCTGTCAGTAAAAATCAGAGATATGGCATGAGATTGAATGTTAAACAGGCCAAACCATGATTTTCTTCAGCCTTTCATTGTAAACTATATCCATATATATGATCATATATTACCTTCGGAACACTAAAAAACAAATTATTTATGAAAAAGAGTCATTTTTGTGGCCCGTTTTAATACAACAACTCGATTTCTGAGAAAATGCCTTTAGCTCCTTGTCGGTCCCACCCATGTCACAACGTCATCATTGAGCCTGCCTCCCTGGGCCTCCTCAGCGAGACCAAACACTGTAAACAAAACCGTGTGACTAAAGATCTCTTCAGTCATTGGCCAGCAGTTATAGGGGCGGGTCAAAACAGAAGAGAAAGATGGATGTACTGCGGTTTGCAAATGCTTGCCAGGATTTTTCACTTTTATTCAAACTTTTTATTTTGCTGATGGATTCTGACCGTCTGTACGAAGCCCAGGTTCAACACTTTTTACTGCAGCTTTGGTACAGCGGAGGAATCCTGCATGATGGTTACTGGGGATGCTACGGCTACAGGTACGCACAATAAAAAGGGTTTGTGACATGTAGATTGTCGGAAGAATCAATGTGGATCACGTTAAAAGCTGTTTTATTGAACATGAATTCATCCGACCACATTTGAATGAGTTTTCGTGTCTTATCGCTGGGGTGTTATGACATTGTTTTTAAGAGAATTCTGTTGGAACTATCATAGGGCTTTTAAGATGACGTCACAGCAGCACCCTGCGCGCGTGCCCCGTAACGAGACACAGAAAAGCGAGTTATAGGTTTTTTGGTGGCGTTAAAATAAACGTTCTAACAAGTAAACAGTTGGACCAATTATTTCCTTTTAGCTACCATGACAATCTAATGCTCTATATTTGTCCGCGGCTCGGCAATCGCCAAATTTCTAACGTGTTTACATCATGTGACTGTTGAGTACGGTGGCCGATTTGGTTCAGTTGTTCCGCTCCTTCTCAGACTGAGTGATAGAGTTGTACTGAGGAATCTCAACGTAAGCCGAAGTTCAGTCCGATTGAAAAAGGAACCGAGACTATCTCGAAAGATGTGTCCAAGAGTGGTTCCTGGTACAGGTGTGGTGCCAAGTTAGTTATCCTCTGCCAGGATACACAATCTGGCAGAGAATAACTACCTCGGCCGCACAGCTCCGCGGAGAAAGTTGGTGTGTGTACGTTGTAGTCTGGGGGCGGAGCTTGCAGAATAGATTTTTCCTGGGCAGTTCGCATCGTGCTTACGTCAGCATGATTCCACCTGCTAGTTTTCATGGGTATGGGAAGGGCTGTTGCAGATAGCGCAGGTCTTTAGACTTAGACTTAGCTTTATTGATCCCTTTGGGACGGCACCCCTGGGGAACTTAAGTTTTCATTAGCTTACAAAAAATATACACAATAAAAATCTCAATGTACAAAGTATACACTAGAATTAGATAGAAATAGAATGATAAAGTACAACAAACATAAAAAGTCAAGTATGAATGGCGGTATTGAAGCAGTTTTGAGTGTGTGATTGAGTTATTGCACATGATAGGTTATTACATAGTGTTAATTATTGCACTTTATTTATTTATTGCACATGAGTGGATGAATGAGTTGGTGAATGGATTTATTTCCACTCCGCCTCTACTATCTCCTCCCCCCCAGTGAAGCATTGTAGAGTGTGACAGCCTGGTGCACAAAAGAGTTCCTAAGTCTATTGGCCCTGCATTTAGGTACGAGCAGTCTCTCCTTGAACGGGCTGCTCTGGCTGGTGTGCAGAGGGTGGCTGGCATTGTCCATAATGTCCAGCAGTTTGTCCAGAGTCCTCGTCTCAGCCACCGTCACCAGAGGGTCCAGCCTCATGCCGACCACAGAGCCACCCACCTGATCATTTTGTCCAGTCTGGAAGTGTCCTTCTTGGATATGCTGCCACCCCAGCACACCACAGTTTAAAAAAGACACTGGCAACCACAGGCTGGTAAAACATCCCCAGTAGTTTGCTGCAGATATTGAAAGACTTCAGTCTCCTGAGGAAGTACATCCTGCTCTGGGTCTTCCTGTGCAGGTGTCTGATGTGTGTTGACCAGTCCAGTTTATTGTGCAGCCACAGACCCAGGTATTTATAGGAGTCCACAGTCTCCACCTCTGCTCCCTCCAACAGGACTGGTCGTGGTCTTGGTCTGGATCTTCCAAAGTCAATGACCAGTTATTTTGTCTTAGAGGTGTTGAGCTAGAGGTGGTTTGTGTGGCACCATGCTACAAAGTCCCCCACCACTCTCCGATACTCCTCCTCTCTGTCCTCCCTGATGCATCCAACAATGGCTGTGTCATCGGCGTACTTCTGTATGTGACACAGCTTTGAGTTGTAACAGAAGTCCGCGGTATACAGGGTGAAGAGAAGAGGGGCCAGCACTGTGCCCTGGGGGGCTCCAATGTTGCTGACCACAGTGTCAGACGTGATGTCCTTGAGCCTGGCGTGCTGTGGTCACCTGTGAGATAGTCCCAGATCCAGCCTACCAGGAGGGGGTCCACTCCCATTGTGCACAGTTTGTCCTGCAGTAGGGGGGGCTGGATGGTGTTAAAGGCACTGGAGAAGTCCAGGAAGAGAATCCTCACAGTGCCGCTTCCCTTATCCATGTAGGAGTGAGCTTGGTGTAGCATATACAGTATAGCATCCTCCACACCAACACCTTGCTGGTAGGCAAACTGCAGCTGGTCCTGAGCGTGTTGCACCTGGGGTCTGAGGAGGCTGAGGAAGAGCCGCTCCAGCGTCTTCATTAGGTGGGAGGTGAGTGCCACTGGTCGGAAGTCATTCAGCTTGCTGGGCTGGTTCTTCTTAGGAACTAGAACGATGCATTAGATAGAGGATTATTTTTAAATACATAAACTGATCAAAATACCTCTTTGGGGTTCTTTATAGTGAGGAATGAGCAGTATAATGCACCTAAAAAAAAATGAAAAAGTAGAATTTTCATGATGGGCCCCTTTAAAGTCTCTTCTAAGTCAGATGAAAGTGAGAAGTGCGGGGTGTTTTTTGAACCCCCAAGGTGCCAAAAGTTATCAAAAGCATGCTGAATGATTCTTCAACAAAAAATGTCCTCTGGTTAAAATGCAGTTGCAACAGTTGCTATTAGTATGGGTGGAGGAAATCAAGCGTGAATTCTGGCATTTCATTACCATCTCAATTTCTATCATCCCTATATTTAGGTATGAATAAAGTACTATTATTTCATGGTGTATAATTATGCAGAAAAGACTGGAATGCAGTTCAGGGCACAACTGGTGCAGAAAAGCATGAGAGTATTTGCTAAACAATGCATGAATACTTGGGGTGCAATGATTCATTTTACCAACAATTTGATTCATATCTGAATTTCTAGATCTAGTACATCTCTAGCTAAAAATTCAACCAGTGTCACTCAGAGATAAATACCTGGTACTGAACAGTGCAGGTAAAGTTTTTCAGATCCCTTGTATGTCTTCAAGATAATCAAGTGTAAATTAAATATGTATATAAACAAACAAGTACACAATAATTAATGTCAAATCATTCATATTTTAGTTTCATAAAGTTCAGCCCCTTGCTGTTTTTCCAAATAAAAATGATAAAAATTAAACATTTTTAGAACATTCTACCATGCTGTATGGTCACGTCTTTGCAAAATTCAAAGTGTTTCCACACAATGGACTGTAATAATGGCTTCATGATTTTTGCTCCCATTACACGTGTGGTCTGCTGCGATGATACTTTTTATGTCATAGTAAAATAAACCAATGGTACCTTAATCCAAATAGTATTTTCCAAGATAATTTTATTTTATTTTGAAACTATTAAATTGGGGGGTTCATTTGATTTAATTCGACTAATAGCTTTCCTCAGATCAATTGAGTTGGATAAATCGACTCAATGGTTATCTGCAACATCCCTTAATGAGCATAAATAAATAAACATTGATCAGGTCATGCTAAAAAAAAGATGAATTCGAGGACAAAGGCTCATGAATGAATAAGCAGGAAATATGAAAGTCAGACAAAATTAAAATGAATACATCTCCTTGGATTCATGCAGTTAAAACCAACAATTTGATTCATTTAAAAAGGAATCCACTCACAAAGTACAAAACGTTTGTTTTTCAGAAGAACCACACCACAAAGATTTAGCTAGAAGAAATTGTACTCCTCGTCAGAGTACTGTAGGTTCTTCAGTTCCAAACTGCTGATGGAAGAAGCTTCTCAGATGAGCAGTGAAATGTCTTTAAGATTAAACTGTAAACCCAAGTTGCTCTCAGGACCAGAATCCATATGAAATTTGATGTAGATGACAAAGTTCACAGATACACACAAAAGAAACACCCCAAATAACCTGATCCTACTAACGCCAAGAGCACTACACATCATTACTGGAACAACTGGGAAGGAAATGCATTACCATTGGGAAAAAGACAGAGACTTTGGAGGTTTTCAGTCTATTGCAACAGTTACATTTTTGCAACATATAAGTAAAAAATCGGAGAATTTTCAAACTCTTTGAAATCATACATCCATATTGATTTTTCACTCATCCTGTTTTATCAACAGCAATATTGAGGTGTATGTGGCTCGTAAACTGAGATTGAGACATGGATCTAAGTCACCCCTAAGTTTCATATACAGAAACTTGAGGCTTGACTTAAAGCTTGATCTTAAGGATTTAAAGGGACCATACCTGGAAAAATCAACTTTTTGAGCTGTGTATTATGCTAATCATTCCTCACTATAAACAACCCCAGAGCAGTATTTTGATCCATTCACGGATTTCTGAGTAATCCTCTAAAAAACTTCTCTCTCAACAGCAGCCCCTCCGAAAATGAACAGGTCTTCATGTGCTGATGTCACAAGTTGAGAACCGCCCCCTCCAGGAAGAGTCTGCTCTGCCCCCAGGTTAATTTGACGTGGCAGTTGAAGTCGAAGTCCTTTCCGGAATTTCTTAAGTTTCACACTCCAAACAGAAAGGTCCAAAGTCTGCTATCGTTAGAGTAAACCACGTCGCTCTAAGAAGCTCTTTTCTTCCCTTTGGAGCGCTCTGAACCACAGATTTTTACATTTAAATGTAAGTAATGACTTTATGTTGTAGAGTGACCTTTTTAAAGTTAGAAAACCGAGGTTGTTATGTATATTCAAGCACTGGAAGTTCCAGGCTAATGCTAGCAGACCGACGATATTAATGATGTCCTTGAACGGAAGTCACGTCCGAAATATTAGACACTATTTTTTCATCACCCTCTGTTTGGAGCAAGCACGGAGGGATAAACGAAGGGGAAGGGCTAAGGGGAAGGGAGAAGGGCAGTATTCGGATCTGGCCAAACACTTTCTCCGTGAAGCTAGCGATGATCAGCTGGCTTCACGAGCCCCCTATCCCCCCACCACTGGCTTGTCCACATTCTGGAGACACCAGCTGTCTGTGTTGTAAGTCAGTTTAGTGATGGTCAAGAAACGCTCATTCGGTTTAGCGTTCAAACTTTGTGAAGAAACTTCTAGTGAGGAATCTGCACGACATGTTGGGATGGATCCTGAATGTATCTGAAATCCGCGCAAGCAGACAGGTGACATTGCAAAGACAGCAACATTTTTGATATGGAGATTAATGATGCTTCAAAGAGAAAAGAAAAGTTCACAGCCAGAGCTCATAAGAACAATGTTCTCATCATTTCACTAAATCCTGAAATGTTCATCTGGAGTTGTTGTCTACATTTTTGACCCAATGTCCATGCTACATTTTAGGGATAAACACCTGGACTTCACTATATCAATTAAAACAAAATTGGATGTCATTTTTTTCGTGGGTGTCAAGCTGATGAAGACGGCTCTTGGATGACGGAATGAAATGGGCGGTACCCTCAAAGAGTGAAAGACAGTGCCTCAGAGATTGAGTCATTTTACTTCCAGGTATGAAAAGAGTTCACAAAAAGAACTCATATTTCATAAATAATTTGTTTTTTAGTTTTCCAAAGGTAATATATGATAATTTATATTGATATAGTTTGATATATCGATATAGTTTGATATAGGTTTGACACTTCAATGTGCTTTTATTTGTTCTATTTTATTTATCTTTAGGAGATCGCTGTCAGGTATAAAGTCAATCGCTCACTTTATAATGCTTTTGTATAGGGATTGTAGAAGCTCCAACTGTGTTATTTATTTATTTATTTATTTTTGTATAGAGGTTGTTTGAAATGGTTTTAGACAGTTTGGAACAAAATGTGTTTTTATTATAACAACACATTTAACAGCTTGGAACTTGACATGTACTTAAATATAAAAACTTCTTGAATCAGCAAAAAATGGACTTGGATGTCTCTGCTTGGGTGTCCAAATGAAAGCTTAAAGGCAAGAACAAAAACAACCCTATATTTGAGCAGTCATATATTGTGGAACACAGTAAGACAAGTTTATTTTTTTATTTTATCATGGAATATTTTCACCACAGAGGGGTTATAAACAAAAATACAATTCCAAAGCTATTTTAAGAATTAGATAGAAATATAGTTTGACAATAAATACATAAAGATAAAACGAGTGCTGCAGCTCCACTGTTATGTCACTTTACGCAGGGTCATTTGGTTGATGTCTGGAAAATTTCAGCTCAATATCATCCTTTTTGCATAATCAGAAGTACTGTGACTAACCGGAGTTGTAATACATGTAAAACAAAATAATAGCAAAATAATATATATTCATTCAAAACACAATTTTCTGCATCAAAAATAATCCACTGAAGTCATTCCAACTAATTATCCAAACGTATTAAGGTTCAAAACTCTGCAACTTCAAAAGAAACTAAATTTAATGGAAGTGCTTAAGATTTACCCATCAGCTGTTTCTCCAACGCGAGTGTAAAAATGTTGTGGTTTATTACAGCTGCCAGAAACAAAGGGCTGACTCTGCAGGGTTAGGGTTGGTAATCCTGTCACATGCTGATTGATTTGGATTTATTTGAAGGACAAGGCTCGCCTCATCAGGTACAAGTTCACGTCTGTGTGACCGCTGAGTCTGAGTTGCATTTTAAAGGAAAGCTGATGCTCTCTCAGATTCATGCGTATGTATTTGCATGCAGCTCCTCACACCAACCTCCCAATGCTCAAACTGACTGACTAGTACAAACAAGAAGAAATTTTCCATTTGTCTAACACTGTAGCCGGCTTTGATTTCCTCAGCGAGTTTTATATCTTTATGCAGCCCACTGCAATGAATGCCTTGAGCTAGAGTTTTAATTAGATGGCAAAAATGAGTGAGGTTAGCTGTAAATACTGACTTACATGAACATTGGTGGAAGTGGTTATTCAGTTTGATCCCTTTTCACTAAAGTGCTCTTAAAATGACACAGCTAGGTTAGAAGACTGGCAATAATTGCCTCAGTCCTGTTAGAGTTTTCCCTTAAAATTTGAGTTTAAGTAATTACCTTAATGTCATTTTAACCCATAACTTTAAATATAGTTGAAGACCTCCCCAAAAAAGAAAAAAAAACAGTGCAATAATGGTCTTTGAGATCTATGATCATGACTTTGACTAGTTATCTGATTGGTTGAAGATTTTTTGTCTCATAGCATGACTGACTAGCATGCCATGTAGGGGACAACTTTTTCATCAACTTGTGCATCAACTGTTGGAAAAATCGGATGTGCCACAGTGATATTGTGTAATTGTATTAATATTAGGTTAACGCACAACAAATTAATCCTTCTTGCAGTAGTTGTTGCAATGTTTCGTCGTGGCTTTAAATAGCTCTTTAGAGTACCAAAGAGGTTTTTTTTTTTTAAAATATACAATGTGTAACTTTTACAAGAAAGAAGAAATGTACTTAAAATTTGTCTTGAATGTTCTTTGTATGTTTCAACAAGTTATGCAATATAAAAGTAAACTTATGTTTTGAAGTTATATTATTAATTCTATTTTAACATTCTTTTGACAGTCATATTATTAGCACATTTCATTTGGATGCAGCATCCCTTTGTTTCTCCATTTCAGGAATATGTCACATTTTTTGTTACACTATTGTCAATTGTCTTATTGCTCAAATCAATAGAAAATGTATGTTGTAATCATTCAACCATTTAAAATATTTTTTGTACACAGACAATGTATGACTAAATGCATTTATAGACTTAACCTGAGGTCCCGCGTTCTTATTTCATATTATGATGCATAGAAAAAAGCATTTCTTTTTAGTGATCAATATTTACATTCAATATTCTCTGCATTTTGTGTTTTGACTTCCATGAAAAAGAGTACCGCCACTTCTTGTTGTCCACTTAAGCACTGCATTTAGAGGATAGTTTTTGGTTTAAAATTGATGAAATGCAGCTATTAGTGCACCAATGGAAGATTTTTGTAAGACTTCTACTCATATTTAAAGACCCACTCCAATAAAAATCATATTTTTGATGTTTTTAACATGTCCTTGTTTCTTTTTTCTCAAAAAAAGCCAAGTATAAAGAATATTAGAACTGAATAGCTGAATATGCTCTAATATGGCTTTCTATTTTTGTTGCACAGCCATCATTAAGTTGGGGGCGCAAGAGGCTTTAAACTAGGGATAAAAAGTGTGAAAAAATGGATAATGGGAAATGAGTGAAGACTTACTACCTGGGAAAAGTTCCAAACACAAATTAGAGGCGAATTTTATATGAACTACAGCAGCTCTGCAAAAACTGTGTCAAAGAATTCTTATTAATTATCTATTTAAAACTACATGTAATTTGTATCAAACTTTTACAGTCAATTGCCCAAAACGTAAAAATGTTTAAATGCTACATGTAATATGGTATTAGTCATTTGTAGAGGTTGATATTTATTGCACAAAACTATTTGTCCTTGGTGAATATTTTGATTTATGTTACATTCCACACAAACTTCACCACAGATTTGGGCCCGCCAGGTCTTTTCAAGCATTTCTCTTTCCAAGGAGCTGATTGGCTGGTCATCATATTCCCTGAGAATAACTTTAATGTCCTGGATCCAAGTTGAATAGGTATAAGAAGACCTGTTGTTGCCTCTCAACTGGGCCTCCCTTCTAAAGCAGATTAGTTCTTTCGGGGTGGACAGATCTTTCATTTTTTTAAATTGAAAAATGAATATAAAAAACGACCAAAAACTATTTTTCACAGGAGTTGAAAACAAACACAAAACATTTATTTGTTTATGTGAAATTGTGGTACATATTGAGTTTTGAGCTAAAATTTGATAGAACTTTGAAATTAAAGTCCTTTCCACCACTGCAGAAATATATGTTTAAAATGTTTCTTAGAGTTTTTTTTCATTCCTGTTGAGTGTTATTGAATGGACATTACTATTTTCTTAATTGACTGTTCCAATATTATAAATATTGCCCAAATGGTATAGTATGAACAGACTTTTAAATCTGTTCACATTTTTCAAAGTCGGATAATTGAACATACTCAAGTTCCATAACACTGTAATTACAATTTCCGTTTCTAACAGGTTTGGCAAATTTTGAAGTGAAATGATGATAAAAGGTGTATACTTATAGCACCTTACCACCCTCTTAGAAAGCCCAAAGCACTTTACAGTCACGATTTCATTCACCCGTGCACACATTCACACATTTATGCTGAACACGGGCTCCAATCCATAACCACCAGGAGCAATGTGGGATTCAGTGACTGAAGAGATCGATTTAAAATAATGATACAATTCATAAAAGAAAGAACTAATTGAAGCATTTTAGTTTAAAAACTCCTCAATGTAGATAATTTACTTGTGTCCTGTGTTTAGGTTATATTTTGTTATTTTTTACCCAGTCAAAGTCACACCAGGTTTTATTTATCAATTTATCCACTGCGTGTTCTGTTTCAGTTATTTAGTTTATTTGACTCAGTGGTTTTCAGTTGGGGCTGTGCAGTGGTGAGGTGGTAAGCACTGTCACCTAACAGCATGATGAGCTCAAATCCCAGCTGGGTCCTTCCTGTGTGGAGTTTGCATGTTCTCCTCGTGTATGCGTAGGTTTTCTCTGGGCACTCTGGCTTCCTTCCACAGTCCAAAACCTGTGACTACAACGTCCCTTACAAATGTTTGCGTCTGTATGTGGACCTGCGATTGACCGGTAAACTCTTCATGGTGTAACCCACCATGCCCTACAGGAGCTGGGATAGTTTCCAGTGAACCCACATGGCCCTGCACAGGATGGTCAAATGGATAGTTTTCTCAAAAAATGGCTACTTTTATTCTAATGCCTTTTAAAAAAACAGATATTTCCTTTAGAAATACAATTCTAGATAAATGATAAAACGAATAAAACCTGTTAGACGTGTTTATAAAAAGACCTGCAGTTTCTAAAAGGTAAATGGGTTCATGTGGTGAATGCAACAAAAAGAAGTAGTTCTCAGGCTCACAATGTGCTTTACAGTTTATTTGCTTTATCACAGCCTTTTTTTTTTTACTTTCTCTGATGGTTTTTGGTGAATGGCACTTAACACCTTCATAAATTGAGGCATAGTTCATAGCAACAAAACCACGGCTATTTTCTTTGGTTCCTTCAGAATTAATTACTCTGCAGGAAACAACTCACCTGTATGATCTAATAGTGTTTGACCACACAGGTGATGAGCTGAGATCTGAAATAGATACGAGACAGAGATCAGGAATTCACATTAGACATTATTTGAATTCATGTTGGGTATGAGGTGGTGTTTTGACTGAGAGGAACAGATATGAACACCAGCACAAGCCCCCCCTCCGCCCCTTCCTCAAATTAATCCACAGAGCTGGTGCATGACTCGAATTGCAACATTGTACAAGGTGCCTTTATTAAACAGCTTGTTACTCAGTCAAAACAATTAGGACTGTACATCACAAACGTGGTATCCTGGCAACTGCAAATGGCAGTGCAGATATATAGAGTCAGGAGGAGAGGGAGGAACACGCAGGCTGCCATCACTGGTTCTTGAATGTAACTTTTTGACTATTGACATGTTTATTTATGCGGCATCACAGTTGTCTGCAGTGATGTTTGGATATACTGAGTTTGTGATGAGGCAATTTGTCCAGGTTCCAAGCAGAGCTGCCACTGCGTGGTTAACCCTTAGGCAGTCATAAAGTCACACAACGCTACAGGGACCTGCAACAAAAGATAATTTTGACAGTGGCTTGAGGGCTTTTTACAGCATAAGCACTGCTATACTCGCATGTGTATGTGCAGGCTGTGCTTTTTCAGTTTTAAACACGAGCTCGCAAATACAATATCATGGGCACCAAAACAGAAGAGACTTCTTTCTTTTCTTTTTCTTTCTTTTTGATGGAGTCTGGCTGTGACAATCACAAGTAATTAGGCAGAACATTTCACAAAACAGTTTGTATTTTCCTCTGTAGTTCTGAGTTAAAAATTCACACACTCAGACTATTTCTGTACTCTTTCAGATGCTTTTGTGAACTCTTACCCTACAGTTCAATAAGTGACAGGGAAACACCACATCTGGTGGAAAACACAGGAAATGGAGAGACGCTACAGCAACCGGTTCACTGCGACTTCTGAGTCTTCTTTAACAGCTGACCTTAATATATACACTTCCCTTCTCCTTAAGGCTAAATAACACTATATGTTCATGAATTAATAATGATATTAGAGGCAGCACAAATGGATGGCATGCTAATGAAATGAAAGTAGAGGTGCATGACAAACAACATTATTTGGCCATTATTTAGATTATTCTTGTGTTCTGACCTTTACCAAAGGGTTAAAATAGATTAGATTTATATTAGGAGGTTAATGGACAGTGTTTTTATTGCTAAACTAAATGAAAGCACATTAAAAATGACACCCACAGATGTAGCGGCGCACAAGCTCTCAACGTGCGCTCAGACACATGCAAATGGCCTCACGCACATACCACTTTTAGACTCACACCATTAGCCACAGCAGGTTTTAAAGTGGCAGTTTAGGATGACTTGTCAGCCACGCTGCTGCCCCCACCTTGCTACAACATAGTCTGCCAGGCCAGTAACAGCTAGAGCAGCGACACTCTATGCTAACAACTAAGCAGAACATAAGGTGACATTGACACAGTCATTGCACCAGCTCTCCACTTCTGCCCATGACGTCAGTGCCCTTCAAGGAGCAACACATGGGCTAGTTAAATCATGTGGCTGGCCATCCACATCCCCGTCAGCTGCAGCTCGCCCACTGGTATACTGGGAAGTGTGATGCATGATGCATTGCATACCATATGCAGCGAAGAGATGAGAGACGATAGCTGTCGGGGAACGAGAGAGAATGAAGATTATTGTCATAGAACCTGGAGGACAGTACTCTGGCTTTATGCCTTCAGTCATGAAACACCCATAAAGCATAAAGAGATAAGGCTGCAAAGCGTTTAAAACACCTGGTTATGAATGGTCATCCATGACCTGAACGTCCCAAGAGAAACGAGAGAGGAGGAAGAGTGAGGTTAGGAAAAAGGAATCACAAGTTAAATCCTGGTATAATAAATATAAAAGGATCTTGAGGACAAGAAAAGGGCGGAAAAGACGAAGTGTGATATAAAAAGATGGTAAAGACCTCCTGTGCAGGGGGAAGTGGAGCAATAAAGAGAGTGTGAAATCAATAACGGGTTCACAAAAGAGGTTAATTGAAAGCATGAGCAAGGACAAAAAATGTAAATGAAATGACAGACGTGTATATGTGATTTTTTTTCTGCAGCAATGTTTTTGAAAGAGATTGTCAAATGAATGCAACAGAATTATTCTGTCAACAGACAAAATGTGTTGACTCCAAATAAAATAAAGTTCAGTTTGTTTGTATGAAAATAGACTTTTATTCACTAAAAGTCAATGTAATTTGAGTATTTTTTTGTTTGTTTTTTAACCTGCATCCCTTTAAGTCAAATGCAATGTCAAAGCTAATTGAGCTGCAAAGCTGCTTTCACAAACAGCTGCAATTGGGGGGGGCAAGGCCGAGCTGCTACCATGTTTGTCAATAAAACCACATTAAAATGAACACATCATAATTACTGCCTTTATTATCCTTCAAGATCTAGGACAGAGGCGTCTATTCGTAATTGGCTGCCTAACTGCCCCATATGGGGTGGAGGATGATAGAATAATTGTCCTTGTGTGTGGAGCTGACATGTTACCAGAGTCAGATCACGGTGTGTTACTAAAACAATTACTTTAAGGTACTCCCAAACAACATTTTCTTATTGGCAAATAATGGCTCAGTATGTGGAATGTTGCAAAGATGATTAACAGAGTTCTGTTTTTACTCAGTGGAATAGGAAAAGAGTAGCACCTATTTATTACTGTGCCGACAGCTTAACAGTTGGTAAACACCAGAAGCTGGGCTATTCACGGAAGCCTATGCACAATATCAATAAAACTCAATCCTCTCATACATTTGATAAACAAGCAAAAGTGGATGCTTTCAGATGTGGCGTTCAATCTTACCACAGATATAAGCTGCTTGAGCAGATTTGATTTATTCACCATCTTAACTTTGAGAGTGGTTGTGGCTTAATTTCCACACTCCTGTCGCCCCACATGGAAAAAAGAGAGAAGAGATTAGGAGACTAATGCTTTTAGAACAAAGTGAGGCGGCTGGTCTGCTTGGAGTTTTGACACAATGCTGCTTTAAATCTGCAGAAATGAAGAGCTTACAGAGGTAAGGATGTTGTAATTCTCTCATCTCCCAAAGGATTTAAAAGTCCTCATGATGGAGGAGAAAATGAATCTTTGATTAATAGTTTGGATAGGGCTATGTGCAGATGTACAAAACACCATCCTAATCTCTTTGTCTAATGTGTTACTCCCCTGACTTTGTTTTTTTTTCTTCACCCATGTGCAGAACAGCATGAAAAGGCACAATGGATTGGCGAATGTTTGAAGATAGATTGTTTTGGAAGCCAGCTGTGAAACCATGATGAGGTCCTGAATAAGTTGCAAAGTTGGATCAGACCCCAAAGCTGGCAAAAAAAAAAAAAAAAAAGGCGTCTCAATCCCTGATCTTCTTCAGCTTCTATTAAGATTAGATTTGAGTTTCCAGATATTGAGTGTTCTTTCCTTTCTTTACTTCAAACACAATCTTCCTTTAAAGTTTTATCTTCAGGCATTGACATTTTAAGTAGGGATTTTTCTTGTTACATTTTTATTCCTCCTCTATTCATTATTACTTCTATGACCTTGTCCAAGATTACAGTGTATTTTCATGGAAAACGTAAAATATTCTTGCAAATGACTTGTGTTTATAGGAGCTTTAGATGATTCTCATACAATCAAATACATGTGACGAAAACATGTCCAAGAGTGGTTTTCATTGTAAAACATGGCTTCATAAAAATTACATGTGTGTAGAAAAATTACTATAATTTTGTCACACTGATGATACTAAAAGGACATTTTAGTTGTCTGATTTAAACTCTAATTTTATCTAATTATGAAGCTCTGCTGCTCCTGAAAATATGACCCAGCAGGGAGTTGAAGCATTTTCTTTCTCTGTGTGCCTATATTCATCATTGATTAGCTTGATGAAACCTGGTGTGAAGGGTAGCAAAAATGACTCATCAATATCTTTACTAACGACGCTTCCTTCTGTTCATTTCCATTATTTAATTTCTCAGTAGACCTCACTCCCTTTTCTCCATGTTTTCTTTTCCTCTCAGACCTTTTGCTCTGAGTGCATCACAGCGTGTGCAGTTACAAGCTGACTTAGGTTTTTCATTTTATTAGTCTTAGAATTTGCAGAAAATATTCCAGTTGTTCACTTTTGGATCAAATGAAAGTGAGAAAAAAATATTGGCTTTGTTTGGTGGCTAGTTTGTCACCAGTGTGATGTATTTGATGTACTCTTCATTTTTGACACAACCTTAAATTAAACTGTTTTCAGTTTCTGCTGACTTTAATTGAAAAGGCAGAGACTGTGTGTATGTGTGAGTGCACACAAAGGTGAAGCAAATGCATAGCCATGTGATGGAGGCTCATCAACTGAGTGATAATCTAATTACCACTCTTGACAAAGATGTATGAAGCTATGTTACAAAAAGCACATCTTTGTGTGACTTAATTTGTTCAGTAAGAGCTATGCAAGTCGTTCACCATATGAATCTTAATGCAAGTAAACTAGCTAAAGCTGCACAGGAACAGTCTATTAAACAGTTCTTGGCATGCAAGCCTGTTGACAAACTAAAAATGAGTGGAAAACAAAGGAAGAGACAAACTGAGTGACATTACTGTCTGAAAGATTTGATTAAAGGCAAAGTGGAATGAAAATTTCAGAGCTTTTGGAAAGCGGTGATGGATGTTTTGGCTGCCAGTGACTGATACCATTACCTAGAAATTGCTAATGTTTCTGCCAAGTAAAGAAATGTATTCAGTTTCTTCTTAATAATGGATTTTAGGAGAGAGGATTCACCAACACTGATGGATGTGAAACGCTGTTTGTCTTGTGCCATTTGCATGTATCAGAAGAGCCTACAAGAAAATCAATGCTGAATTTGAAGATGCATTGAAACCATGGCTGTTTTGCTCATAGGAGACAGTATTTTCACAACCTCTGACCTCCGCAAATCGATGGCTGTACGTTGTCTCCCCAAGATATGCACTCCATACTTGTAATCTGACAGCTGAAGGCCCCGATGGTCTAATAATTGGATTTTTTTTTCTTAATAAATTGTAACCTGGTGAGGTCATTTTAATCAATTCTTGTAATTACAAATTACAAATCACTGTAAGCCTACAGAGCTTTCTAACTGCTGTAAAATGGTTCCAGGGCAGTGAATCAGTCACACACCATCTTTCTCACAATGCAAAAGAAAGGCTCACGACTAATTTTGAATTTATTATAGATATCTTGTTATATAATTATGGTAATTAATTTCTTTAAGCATAACTAAAACGCCTAAAACTAAAATACTAAACGTGTTGTCACATTGTGAATTAATATTTTATTGTTTGTTTCTCTGTTTAAAAACAAATGAGACTTAATTTAAGAGAATCTGATGTTTTTCTTGATGTAAGAATAAAAAGATACAGAAACATTACTATCCAAAGGATGTGTCACAAACGGGCAGACAGCTGGTTTCACATGAAGCAGGTTTATTAGTTCAGACAGGAGCTAAGCACAGCTAAAAGTCCACAAAGCTCAATTTAATCACAAGCATGGGATCATCCAAGAAGAAAGTAAAGTAGTCAGAATCCAGGCGAGAGTCAGGGCAGGCAGAAGCAGAAGAAGCAGGGTCAGAAACAGAAGATCAGGTCCAGGTAGAAAAGCTCAGTAATGCAGGCAGGGTGGCACAAAACAATACTTTGCACAAAACAAGGCTCTGTGCACTGCTTAAGTAACATGTGGGTGATTACAAGATGAGAGTCATCTGAGTGACATATGCTAGGGCAGCTGGGAGATTTAGTATGTTCAATACTCAGGAGACAGCTCCTGCCGGTGGCTAGAGGGGGAGACGGAACTCTGGCTCCTCACTGGTGTAGATGGCGTATAGTTGTATATGCCCTTGCTACCCTCCTTTGAAGGCCCAAAGCACTTCACAGTCACAGACAGCCAACCATCCACCAGAGGCAATTTGGGGTTCAATGTCTTTCCCAAGGACACTTAGACACATGGGCGGGCAAGGCGGGAATCGAACCCACAATCTTCCGATCAGGAGTTGACCGCCCTATCGCTGCACTACGGCCACTCCTAACCCATCCCCATGGGCTGATAACTCTTGATGACAAACTAAAGGGTAGTTTTGTAATAATTTACAAAATGCATAATTTCAGTATAACTATTATATGAGTGTATAAATGCATTACAATAATATGTATTATGCTGCGCTCACACTGGGCTTAGAAACACATGTTCAAGCAACTATTCTCCCCTTATTCATGGGGGTTAGGAATCAGAGACATCCCTGAATATACAGAATACATAAAATGGAGAAACCCCCAGCCACTGTCTCACCCCCTACCACCACCAACACCGCGTCCGAAGAATGTCCGTTACCAATCCATACTTATCAAAAACCCTTCTGGCAATGTTTTGTATAAAGTTTATTAAAGAATATTGGAGTATTGCTCAACATAAATATTTTTTTCATGCAATTCAACATTAAGAGTGACATTTACTAAGGAGATGCCCTGTCACTGCTGCTTAACTCCTTCAACCAGAATCCTCATCTAGACAAGTTACAGACATTGACTACATAATAGAGCAACTGTCAGACACCTCACGGCTGACATCAAGCTTGTGGAAGTAGTGAAATATACATTGACTTGCTAATCCACATGACCAGGATCTACAGCCGTTATATTAAAGCATTATATGTCTCATCAGTATTATCAAACTGGATAAGTGTGTGGAGGTTGTAGTATCAGAAGCAATGTGTTGAGGATACAAAAATTTATCTTGGAATCCTGCAGGCAAATGAAAGTCCAGATGGGCCCAAACGGAAAGCCAAATAAAAACTCCCAGATACCTAAAATAGTAAGACAAGTCCTGAGAAGTCAGATGAATGGCAAGAACAATGTCTGACAATCAATACCAATATCCGGCCTATCATCGGATACCCTGTTGATATAATAATCTGTCCAGAAGAGGAGAGAGAGGCCATTGGCACCAAGACAAGGATTCTCCTTACAATGCACAGAGGGTTTCACCCTAAATTCAACTTCTTGAAACTGTGCACTAAGTGAAGGGAAGAAGGTCAGTAACCACCAGGGCGACTATCCAAGATGAAACAATAAAGATCCAGGTATACATCAGGATCATGGGTCCAAATCTTGATGTGCTTAGTAAAATCCTGAGACTAAACCTAAAAAAAGAGGAGACAGAAGATCAGTAACCACCAAGGAAGGGCAAACACCTGAATGTTACATACCACCACCAAGTAGGAGTACTGACCGACGTAAGAAAATCCTACCAGTGGCTGGACAAACCTGGAATAAAAACAGCCCAGAGGAAACGTCATGGCAGCACAGAAGTAGGCTCTCAAGTACAAAACCAACAGAGACCACAATCTCAGCATCAGGAGGGACTACAGGCAATGGTCTTTCTGAAAGAGACGCCTGACACAGTCTATCACACCTTACAACAGGCTGGAAGATGACAGGCTGCAAGTTTGTTAGCATCTAAGTATTAGCTGGTATAAAACATTTGTGCCGAGTATTAGTTGCAAGTCCCAAGATCAAGATTGGGAACACTTCAGAAGGTAGTTGAGATGGGTCAAGGAAAGATTCTGTTGGACTTCCACATAGAGTTAAGAAATGGAAAAGGTTGTGGTAACAACATAGTGTGGGAAGAGAAGAGAACAAGATCAGTAATAGATATAGGAATTCCAAGTATTCCAAGGTAACATCAGAGGGAACAAACATAAGACAGAAATATATCAAGGGCTGAGAGAACAGCTGGAAAAAAATGTAGAGAAATGGTCCCCATGGTTAGTGCAGCATCTGAAGCGGTGACCCCCTAAACTGGGCAAAGGAAGGATACACTCTGAACAGGTCAACAGTCCATCTCAGTTGTATGTTTGTACAAGCATTTTTATTATATAATAAAACAATGTATTGAGAAGGAGGACCACAGCAGCTAGTGATATGGTGATACTGAACAGATGCATGTGTAGTAAGGTGAGTTATTCGACAGTTGTATAAGTATGAGTGAGGTCCTGTACTGTTCACCGTTTGTAGGGCTGGGAATCACTGGGTACCTCACGATACGATACGATACGCG
>NC_050514.1:13453509-13464641 GCF_002922805.2 Oryzias melastigma
TCTGCCATTCCATGGTCTCTTATAATGGGTGAGGTAAATGGTCTATGAGGAATACTAGTTAGTCGAGTGTCCTTCAGCGTCCTCTCACTGTTTCAAACACCTCCATCTTTTTTATTCATACCTAAAATAACAAAGCATGACTTTTTGCTGTTATTTGATACTCGCAACTCATGGCATCCAACTAGTGAAAGAACTTGTGGGGGAAAAAAACAAATATAATATAACCCCGGCATTCATTTCAAAATGGTGGTGGGTCTTCTTACTTCTTTAATAGTGATAATAAACTATCATTACGTGACAATTTAGGCTGTCAAACGCACTCCTTAATCAACTCTGTTGTGTGAGTGTGCTACAAGTGAACAACTTGGCACCTGTAAGGAGGGCTAAAAAAAAAGCAGTCAGTTTCAAAAGATTATTTAATTGATTAATTAAAATGTCAACTGAACAGTTACATGGGGATTTTAAAACGCGGTTTAAAAAGAAATAAAATGAAAACAAAAAAACTCAAAATTTTTCAATCACAAGCTGTGTATGCAGAAAAATACAGCAGCTTCATCACACTCGCTTGTAGCCTTTGATTAGCAAAATACCTTGCTCCCCTGATGACGATGAACTTGAAATTAATCATGACGGAACTGACAGCGCAGATGACACTTTAAACAATGCAGTACTTTGTATGTGAGTAAGTTACTATAGTTAAGCAAAAAACTCACTCACCCAAACGTGGAAAGACTTCATGGATAATCTTAAGAATTTTTCACTGGCTTGTCATGTCTGCACTGCCTTATATACTTTGTGCGAGATAATAGCTTTTCTTTTTGGAACTGAGGAATGCATTTACACTGCATAATCAATTATTTACTTGGACCTTACAACTCATTCAAGTTGTCTGTTAAAATTGATTGCTTTATGTATTTGTCCTTGTATGTCCATTACAGGACACCAAGACATAAAGTTGCAGAAAAAAGCATACTGGTGTTATCAATAAAGCAAACATTTGTTTTAATTGCTTGATTTAGGATACGCAAAGCATGCTTAACCCTTGTGCTGTCTTATGGGGTCCAGATGACCCAACCCTTATGATAGTGTGATTCATCCTATGACAAAGATGGACAGGATTTCACATCGGCCACGATAAAAAATCCTTGAAAAAAAAGTTCAGCGTCTGTCTTGTGGGGTCCAGATTACCCCACTTTTAATGTAAACATGCCCAGGATAGCACAAGTGTTACAAAATGGTTTGTGGTTAAACAAAAGCATAGGTGAAATATTACATTGTATGTAAAAAGTCAGTGTTCCAGTGGAAAACATGGACATTGCATGAGACTGCAACAGAAAATATAAAAATTAACGAAGTTTGTTTTCTTTAAATGCATAGGGAAGCAGCAACAAATTTTCCTAGCAAAATTGTGCAAAAAGCATTTTATCTTGTATAAAAGTATTTTTTACAAGTCAAAATATGTGACTAATTAAACTGATGTATCCATGTCAAATACGGCTTTTTGTGTTTAAAACATAAATCATTCAGCTATGACTAAAGGTGTTGAGATATTTTTAAAATGCATACTAAGTTAGTTGAAATGATATCTGCTTAATGCATAGCCCCCTTTTAACTGTCTGCTCATTCTCAGACAGGTTCTGTGGGCATGAACACCATACATTGAGGTGGCTGGAAACTGGCTCTAACCTGGCAGGTAGAGGTGATTCTAAGTACATGAAATAAAAAATGCCCAATGCTAGGAACAAGTCCAATTGCTAGCAAAGATGTGACAGGGAAGTTGGACATGGCAAAGATCCAAGTCAACAGAAACTCTTTCCGCTGCTAATTCTCTCCAGTCTCTCTCAAGGGTTCTCTCAAAGTCTGATCTACTAAAGGTTTACATGCAAAACTTGATGGTACATATAAAAACGAGTCCTCAATTTACATCAGACACACACAATGTAAATCTATTAAATCGGGAATGTGAAATAGAAGATGTTTTTAGTGCATTTTACATGGTGAACATGCAAAATTGATTTTTCTGCTAAAATCCAGACTGAAAAAAAGAGAAGTAGACACATGCACTGTAGATCAACATAGTACAAGCAATGGGGTTTATTGAAAATACAAGATTGCGGACACCGAGAGGTACACAGGTGGAGGTGATGAGTCTGATGAACTGCTGTGGGGGAGGGCGTGGCCTAGGGGAGCCATGACAGAGAAGGCGTAGTAAACACAACAAAAGGCAATGAAAAGAGCAAATCTTTTCATCCTTTGGAATGCTAGAAGCAAAGACAAGACATTTTGCATACCTAGCATTGCAATTTTGAAGTTTCCAGTTGAGTTAAATGCTTTTATGAAACCAGGCATAGTAATTAAAGCTAACATTGATTATGTGTTTTCATTTTACCCATTTTGCCATTGTTACCTTGGATCTGTTTTTTTGCGCACAGTCCTCTCCTCTTCTTTATCTCTCCTGTGCTCTTCTTCCCCTCCAAGCCCTGAAAGCTGAAATTGAAAGGCCCCATCGCAGCCTGCACCCCATTTTTGATCCCTCTTGTGGGGGCATTAATGTCCATCATCAGCGCAGACACAGGCTGACCAGCTGACGAGTGCTTTACAATGGCCTGAGTGCCCCACCTTAGCACTCGTGTCACAGAAAAGTGCACACTTCATGCTTAATATCTGTCAGTCCATCTTTAAGTGCTACAGTTGGTTTTATTTGTTCCAAAAGCTTCTGTGCTCTATGTTAAATGAATTTAACATATGCAAACCATAACTTACGTAGAATTCTGATTTTGATACTGCTGTTAACACCATTTAATCATTGTGCAATCATCCGTAGTTGATTATCTGCAAACCCCAAACAAACAAATGCACACTGCATATGCATGATTTTTTTTATTAGGAATTCTGTAATTCTTTCTCTTAGTCTCTTACTAGTCTGAAAGACAAGCCCTTTCTCCTCACCAGTAATTTTCTTTTTATTTATTTATTTATTTTTTTACACCTTTATCTATTTCTGAGAGGTACAACATTGTCCTTATTTAATCCCTTTACAGAACTTAACTGTATTTTGTGGGTTATTGTCCTTCTCATAACCACCACTCATCTCTCCCTTTTCTTCTGCAGCTCTATCTCTTCCATTTTTTGAACTGACAGAAACCCATTTTAGATGAAGTGTCCTTTTGCGTCACGTACCTTTCTCATCAGGGTGAATGTGTTTTTTTTCTTCACATATCCTACAAGGCCCTCTTAACCTTAGATTTATTGTCAGTGTGGAGGCTGAAGTTGACTGCTTTCTCTGTTTGATGTATTTTCATTGATGCTCCAACACTCTGGAGTGAAGAGATGAGCTTTTACCATCAATAAAACAGACTTTTGTTGGTGCAGACGTATAGGTAGATCAGTAGCATCTTCAAAACGTGTTTGGACTTGAGTTAAACTGTTAAAGTAAAAGAAAAGCTTTGCTCTGCTGCAAACAAAGATAGGGCAGTCACTTAATTTTTTTACTGACACAGCATACATGCATGGAAAAACATGTCTTTAAGATGATGACATGATGCTTCATCACAGAAGAACATTGACACACACTGAAACAGACTAACCACTAGAAAAGTCAAGTTAAATAACGTCTTTGCTTCCTTTATTCATTGGCTTGCACCAGAATGATTTGCTCTGCGTGGCCGAGAAGTTGTTCAGTTAATTTAATGTAAAACGCAGTTGAAGAATGAAATAAATACTCCCATTAAATGCTCTGTTCCTTCTGTCACGGTTGTCAATGGCTGCTCCATCCACAGGTCTGTTCAGATTTATACTAATGCATGCTGCCACTGCCACCACTCTTCCTCTTTGCACGAACAGAGGCAGGTAAGAGTGAAGGAGTTACTATGGCAACCTTCTATTGTTTCCACTAGTCCAAGTCATTTTTACCTGGATTTTTTTCATTCATGTATGACAGCATGTCAGGAGAGAAAATAGGTTAGACAGTAGAAAGTTGGACACATTGAATAATGCATGTATTTGGATAAAAAAGAAAAAAGTCAGAAGAATTTAGTGAATTTTAAGTGTTAGTTAAGCTTTTATTTCATTTAGATGGCACAGGGCTGATCTTTCTAGTGCTAACACTTTCTTTCCCACCTCAGGATTCGGATGACAAACATAAAAATAAAAATAAAACTTCTATTGTTTTTTGTTGAAACTTTAACATAAGTAGAAAAAAAATATGTATTCTTCAAGATTATCTGAATTCAAACCAAAAATAGAAGGCTAGCTGTCACAAATTTCAAAAATTCTACCTTTGAGATTGCCATGCGACGAAATACTTCTGACGTTTTTGTTCAATCTTTCTGCAAGCCACATTACTGTGTTCATATTTTGTTTTAAATCCACACATTAAAAAAGAAAAGAAAAAAATGGATTAAAAAAAATCCAAAGTATTCCTTTCAAGGTGCACTGATTTTTCTTTTTTTTAAAATATTAATTCTTATTTAAATGTGTTTAAAAATATTCTATAAGTGAAGCTTGAATTTCTACTAATTTACAAACCAATTATAATCAACTGCCTTAATTTAAACCCAAACCACCTCTATTTCCCTTTTTGGTTGTTTGTGTCCTGGATCCTCCTAATGGCCGTTTTGCAACACTCTACCCCACGTCTCATCATCTCCTGCCTTTTTCAACTGTCTTCCTCATATCCATTTGATGGCTTTGTCCTTCACCTTGCCCTCTACTAAAGAGAGGATCAATAGAGGCAGTGTGAGGCCAGGCATCCTTCTTACAAGGATTTCCTCTTCCTCCTGGATTTGGTTGCACGAGTATGTTCATATTTTAGCACATGGGCAGCTGTGTGGTAATTCTATGAGAGCTAATTTGGGCGCAAAACAGAAATGCTTGCTGTCATTTGATAAAAAGATTTAGCTGAATTTCTTTGGTGAAAACTTTTCATTTGTGCCATTGCTGTTGGTTTTTATATCTTTTTTATTTACCAATTAACACATTTGCTTTTTGCTTCAATTCCTTAACCACAAAATACGTCACTGGATTCAACTGGCAGTGCTTGGTAAGAACAGTTCAAACAACCCAAATCAGGAAGACATTTATTAGCATGATGAAAAAAAAAAATGATTGGATCAACGCAACAGTGGTTAAATGTGAACACATACATCCTAATGTATGTTTATCTTTTAATTAGATGTAACAATACGTGTTTTTATTTATTTTTTTGTTCTTTTAGTAAGTCATCACGAATATTTCATAACATTGATTTTTCTTTAATATCTTAACGCCTGAATTTATTTCCAATAATGAAAAAAAAAAAAAATCATTAACGTTTTTGCTTTTACGTAGTTGCTAAAATTAGGTAATTTTGGAGCCTAAGTGTTTTGTTGCATATTTGTGACAACATGCATTAAATGGTTAATAATTTTCTTTTTTTGTTTCAATTGGTACCATATTCCCACAGAGTTTCCTATTATAAGCATTTTTTTGTCAGTCCTTCCACCTAAAGCTCATCAATCAGTTTTGGGGGTTATTATCAAAGGCTATTTCAACTTTACAGCATCTCTTGCACATCCCAGGCATGTAGATTTGCACTCTATCGAGCACAAAGAGCTCGCGTCACATCTCTATTCAGATCTTTGGGCTGGCTTCCTGCGGCTGCCCGCTTACTGCGGCCTGCTAAAGAACAGCGACTGGTGGTTCCTGCACCACTTTACAAACAATCACATCCAGCTTTTAAGCTCTGTGATGGCACATTGATTATGCTTTTTTAACTCTGGACACACAGCTGCCTCGCTACCAGTTCATAATAGATGCTTAAGACTCCCATAGTTTCCAATGAATTTAAGAAATTAGAAAGAATAAAAGTCTGTCGACTTTTTCTCGTTTAATTAAGAGTGTGGCAACTGACTTCAATTTTTGCTTGTTATGTACCACATTTGTAAGTCACTGGATAGAAGTGTCTGCTACTTGTCAAGCTTCGATTGCAAGAAACTGGGTTTGATGGCAGAACCTTAAAAACTTTAATAAATAAACTTAAATGTGAACAAACCGTGACACATGAAAGAAGCGAAAAGGGTTATAACAGTAGATGACCTGACAAGGCTGAACTGGAAAAGAAAACACTGAGGATGATAAACCAAAATGAAGACAGCTGTAGATAATTAGCAAATGGAACCAGCAAAGACTGTGACAGGGGAATCAACAAGCTTGAAAACACAACATAGTAAGAACCATAACTGAAAAACAAGCAAAAAACAAAGGCACAACCCTCACACTAATACTGTAACCACAATATGACAACGAGGTTTGAAAACTACAAAGTGAAAAGTCTTCAATCTAAATTATTATTGCAAGATAGACCTTTGTTTTTATAAGAATACAAAACTGTTTAAGAAAATATCCCCAAAACTGCACAAATAAATTTGAAAAAAAGAAGAAGAATTTTTATGCAAAAGATAAAGATTAATTTGATCACTTTACCCTGATTTGGGTAGAAATCTTTGAAGAATTTCTCTTGTATTCACTGATTTACTTATTTAAAAAAAAACACAAATATAATAACTCTGGGGGGGGCATAGATAGTATGTGTGAACATTAGCAGCAGGTCATGGCAGTTTTTTGTAAAAAGTGATGTTCTACCTCCAAACACTACTAAAATAAAAAATGATTAAAAATGAAAAGATTACAGAGAACTGCAGTGTAAACCTAATCTGCTTGTTAGGTCCACTTCTAGTGGTAATGTTTGATTCCATTTCGTTATGGAACTGCACAGATTAATTAACCCAATTTAAATTGTGAAAAAAAAAAAAAAATCTACAACAAGAGCTTCAACTACATCAGTGCATATCAAAAAGACACAAGTTCAATTTTTTATAGTTTAATATTTATGTTTTGTGCTATTTTCCTTTTAAGACAGCATACATGCAATTAATTAAAACTATTTCAAAGGTTTTACTAACTTTAAAAAAAATGTACATAACTTACTGTGATTTTCAATTGCATATTTATTTCATACACAGAAAACGAGAAAGCACAAATACTATCTTACTTTAGGAATTTCAGTCTCTAATTACACAGAGCAAAGCTTTTCATCTTAGCCCTTTTCAATGGACATGTGTTGCTATTGACAGAGTTATTATACAGCTGCAGCCTTGCACCAAACTCATGGACATGAAAACATTATAGAAACCAGCCCTCTCTAATCACACCACAAACATACTATTTGTGTAAATGCAATTTTCATTCAGCTCTGGCCATTTACATAGTTAAGTATGGGGTTAATTAAAAATTTTGCAATGCATAAAAGGACTTTGGAATTGATTAAAATTTAATAGCCATATGTAAGACTTTCTTCCACCCCTTGGGAGCAGTTTTAAAAGAATGACTAACCTTGCCCTTAGCGAGTAAATTTTAATGACACAATAAATGCTGAAATTGTTGGGATTTTTTGCATACAGGCTGCTTCATCTAGTAGTTCACACTGAAAGTTTATCTAAGTCATTTTGATATGAATTCACAATATTAAATAAAAACACATGCTTATTTTATAATTTGCAACACATTTCTAAACACTGAATGCTTTCAGCGCTATTATTTCTCAAAGTTTGCAGCATTTTTTTTTTCAAATCATGTTTGCATCTTAGGAAAAGGTTTATTACATAAAGTTGAATCTAAAAAAATAAAAATATTCTGAAAAATAATAGTAATTATTACTATTATTATTATTAGTTTGCTGTATTATTGCTCTTTTAAGTTTGGCATTTTTTGTCTGTTTATTTCTCTGGGTGGCAATTTTGAAAAGAAGCTATGTTTTTGGTTTTATTCCGCTGCACTAAAGTGACTGAGAAGATGGGAAGGAAGTGGTACTTGTGGATGTCGCCTATGGTCTGGAGCCAGAATTCCCTGGTCTTGGCTCAGGAATCTGATGTCTGTTGTCTGGATGGCCATGTTGATTAAGATCATTTTGCTAAGTTACTGACAAGATGGTTTTTCTTTATACTTTTCTGTTTCTCTTCTCTTTAAGTAATGTATAAATTATTCATCCCTAGTGCCAGGGGATGCTACAGACTCAAAAGTTGAAAAGCTGTTTCAAGCATGGCGTGAAAATCACATGTTCAGGAATGCTCTTGATGAAGCCCATTTGAATTGCAATCATGTCTGCATGTCTAGTCATTGATGAAAGTAACATGTCTGACCAGGATTAGCACATATAACTCAATGGTATGGCATCATTTTCAACTTAAAATTTATTGCTTTTGGTTGGCGCCAGAAGAAATTCTTGGCAAAAGACTGGCAAAGATTGGCAAAAATTACGGAACAACACAGACACATAAAATAAGAAATCACTCTAAATTAATTAGAGCAAACGAAGATGCTCTGTAGGTTTCATATCAAAGACTTTCTGTTTGGAAAGACTTCAGACAACACTTAGATTTTTTTAAAGCACAGCCCTGGGCATCTCTTTACCTCTTATGGATAAATTCTGATCCAGAATTTCCATATTTGTGAGATGTGTGTGGGCTGATGGTCTAACCAACTGTCTTTTCCACATATTTTATCATTTGAATTTGTCATCATTAATAGTATTGTATTGAATAATTTATCATGTTATTTGTGATGAAATTCCCTAAAATTCCACTTTATTTTTTCATAAATAGTGATATCAACGTGCTGAAACAGAAAAATAATCTATTAAATTTGCTTCAAGATAGAAGCACCTCTTGCAGACATGCTCCCACAGTTCCACACAGATTAATTCAATCCACATATTGTAGCAGACTGGTTGGAGTCATGATAACAGTGATTAATGTGTTGATTCTCCTGGATCTACACCTCCCTTAATAAACTGGTAATTGCTTGTTGCTGATACTGTTCTTCTTGAAATCTTGAAATGGGTAGGTGTGTAATCTGTGTTTACCTGTCTTTAAAATGATCCTATAAATCCCTATTTATTCAGCTTCATCTGTAATTCTAATCTTAAAAGCAGATAATTTCATATTAGCAAACACAGTTTAAAAGCGCTTTACTTCTTTGATTTAGTATTTTTACATCGTTTTTGTTTTGGTTTCAAGGTTTTTCTTTTAATTTATTCTTCTTTATCTTCTTTCAACTGTCATGATCACATCAGATTTGGGTTTCCACATTTCAGTCCAAGGTTTTTAAGTCATGTTTTGATCTATTATAATTAATAGTTAAGGTTTCTATACAAGTCTCCAGTTCCTTTGTTTGTATTACAGAAACTATTTTATTCTTTTAAAAAAACAAACAATCAGGCTAGTTTAAAAGGATTTGTTTTTGTTTATAATACTTTGCACCAGATTAAAAATATTAAATAAAAATATGAAAAAAAAAATGAAAAAAAGAAAAGAAAAATATGGAACAAACTTTTCGTAAAAAAAACTTCTTTGAAAATTATTGTTTGAAAATGCCAACTATTTATTTTCCTTCCAGAATCATTCCATATTGTTGTTTTTGAGTTGTATTTAAAACTCATTTCATCAAGACATAAATTATTCTGACAGTTATGAAATAATGTCAGAATTAAAGCAGCATTATGTTAGTTTAATCTTTCCAAAACCTCATAAAAATGGATACAAAATATATCAGCAGAGATTGAAACTTTTTTTTATTTGTTGACAGTTTGGATTGTGATTTTATGGAAAATGTAACTTTTCAGTGTTTATTCCTGTGTATAAAGTTGAACATTTGATCAGATCATTACCGTTTAGCTCGTGTTTCTGCTTCTGATCCTCTGTGCGTTTACATACTTTTTTAAGCTTCTGTTATTTAACCCCACTTTGGTGCAATATAGGGACTAGGAATGCAATGTTCAGTAATTGCCTGTGCTCCCACTGAGTTTTCATTTTCTCAGAACAATTTACTAAAACAATGTTTCAACTTTCTTTCTTTTCGATTTTTAAAAAAATCTTTACCTTTTGGTCCCATTTTTCCTATATCACTTTTTTCAGTATTTTCCATGTGATTAATCCCTGGTGTTCGTGGGCTTTGTAATGCATTCTAATCACAAGCAGCATTGTGGGAAATTCATCTTGAAATGTCATCTTAATATCCTTTTCACTGACTTTCATATGACATTCATCCTACTGGCTTTCCTCTGAGCTGCCATCGCATGACTGTGTGGTGACAAACTGTGTGGCTGGGTTAAAAGGAGGTTAAATGACTTGCCTCTAAGACAATGAGTTCATCATTGCATCTACTCTGTAATGAAGGGAAAGAATTGCTGGCCTCTTCACCTCTGGGGAAAGAAAATTAGCACCTTTTAAGCATTTCTCCATTTCAGGAAAAGCAGCTCACACTGCAGTAGCGTGAGGTCCCTGAAGCCTTTCGCATAATATTCCTATGATCTTATGAGGGAGAATATTGCTGTTTTGTTTATGGATTTGAAATAAACAAAACCATTTTAGAAAATCCTATTCCAGATGAAAATTGAATTAAAACCATTTTTTCTTTAGTCGTTGTACCCATGCAAAGTACTGTCACTGTCCACCTTTACTTTGAAGTAGCTGGAATCAGCTTTAGTGACCCAGTGACCCTGCATCGATGAAGTAGAAGATGCATGGCAAGAAGTCAGGTGTTTTTTTGTTTGTTTTTTTTGTGGGTTTTTTTGGACATTTTTTAACTAAATGATTTGAAATTAATCTTGAATCAGTGTTTTATAGTATTTGAACATCTGACTGAAAAAAGCTAAAAAGAGCCACTTTCCCCAGTTGACCACTTAACAAAAATAAATGCCTGAAACAGCTCACCTGACAATGTTTCACTTTTTAGTTCTTACGTTTTTGATGTGAAGGCAATCTCGAAAAGTTTGAAAACAAAAGATTGAAGTGTAATAATTTTTATGTTTAAGAAAAATGCTGAAATCGAAAGCATGCACAGGGGAAACCTTTTGCTACGTTCGTGTTTAATCGCATGCTGAAACGTCCTGGAAACGGAAACACGTGTGCAGGACGGCTGTTTCTGGATTAGTCAGACCAGTGATTCTGGAGACACAGCACTGGTACTGGATTTAAAGGGGAGTCCCTCCTCCACAGTCTCTTACCCATCATGGGAATGGAGGTGCAGCAGGCTGACAGCTATAAGTTCCTAAGCCTTCACATTTCACAGAGCCTCTGCAACAGAAGAGAGAGAGA
>NC_050514.1:13464677-13466202 GCF_002922805.2 Oryzias melastigma
AACAGTTCATCAGGCTGCTAAAGAGAAGGCCTGACTCAGATGTCAGGCACTCATGCAGCCCCTCACAGGACTTGTTGAAAGCATCCTTACCAGTAGCATCTCAGTAGTTTGGTAGCCCCCAGAGAGATGCTACTGTGACTCATCACAACTGCAGAAAAGATCACGGGCCCTCATCTCCTTCTATGGAGAGGAACTACACCCGGTGCAGCAGGAAGAAAATATAGAGCATGCTCAGGGACAAACAGCTCGTATCTCATTCTTTATGCAGGTGAGAGAACTGAAGTTACAACCTGAGACACCACGGGCCAGCAGGAACCAGAACTCACAAGGGCGCCTTTCACTGTCAGACTGGTGTCACATGACATTAAACAGGTCAAGAACCACCTCACTTCACACTCTCATTGGACATGCACACACGCAGTGTCACTGTCATGCTATGAGCACGATCACATGTTATGATGTATTCTTGTTTCCACATTTCTGTTTAACAAATTGTTTTTGTTCAAACTTTTTGGGCCTTTTTCTACTTGTGTTTCATTTGTTGTGTTCTTTTTGCTTTTTGAGCAAATTTTACCCTCAGAATTCTAACTTTAAAAACCGACTTGGATTCTATTCTTTTCTATTGAAGTGGTTTATACAATTCCTCAAGCTGATTTCTGCTTGATACATACATAAAATACAGTTTATTCCCTATTTGAATCTAACTTTTGTTTGACATGCAGGATTTATTAGTAGTCGTTTAATTTGAACACCAGAAATATAAACTTGGTTTAATGAGGAACAATAGATTTACATCAGAAAGTCTATAAGGCAAATCAGAAACAAGCAGGAGCTGGATTAAAACATAGTAAAATTGTGAAATCAAACAGATGAAGTCTGGTTGTAATCCATCAGCTGCCAGGCTGGTTTGTTCTGCCTTTTTACCCATTTGGGATTTACTGTGATTGAGGGAAGTCAATTTCTGCAGAGATGGTGCTGACAGCGGAGTGAGGCTACCTTTCATTTTCTTGGGGTTTAAAAAAATACTAAAATCTTGCTGTAGGACATTAGGAAATAAGCTGACATGTTTTGATAGCATTTCATACTAAAACCCTGCAAATTGTAAAATGGAATTTTTGACTGTATGTAGTTCACTTTCGGCTTATCCCTTTTCGGGGTCGCCACAGCGTAACAGCACCCACTGTTTCGCACCAGTGATTTGGCAGAGTTTTTACGCCGGATGCCCTTCCTGACACAACCCTGTACTTGAGGGGCACAGGGACCCAGTTAGGCAGCAGCGTCAAGGGTCTTGCCTAAGGACCCAATCTGGGTGGGGATCAGTGGACAACCCTGGGAATCGAATCCAGGGCTTCTGCGTTGCCAGCCCTTCACTTAGCCCACTGAGCCACCCAGCCACTGAATTTTTGACTGTATAGAACAAGTAATATAAGACACAAGGGAAAATTAAAAAAAAAACTTTTTTTTTAAGATTTTTCATAATTCCAAGATTAGTTATGTGGTTTTTGTTGAACATTATTTTGTTCAC
>NC_050514.1:13466440-13475219 GCF_002922805.2 Oryzias melastigma
CTGACATGTTTTGATAGCATTTCATATTAAAACCCTGCAAATTGTAAAATGGAATTTTTGACTGTATAGAACAAGTAATATAAGACACAAGGGAAAAAAAACCAAAAAACTTTTTTTTAAGATTTTTCATAATTCCAAGATTAGTTATGTGGTTTTTGCTGAACATTATTTTGTTCACCTTCAGGTACAATGATAATTACACATTTTTCCCAGTTGTAAATAAGAAAAAAAATCCTAATTTTATTTTTTCTTTTTTTATTTATTTATTTAACACATAAAAAGAACTATTTTTTTTATTACGCTACAAGGATAATCAGAACACTAAAAAAAGTAAAATATTTCATGGTGTATAATAGAAACCCATTGGTATTTTTTGACATGGTCACACACCAATAGAAATTAATACAAAGAAAGAAAATAGTCTTGAATTGAAATTTAACAACAAAAGTTTTAAAACACAAAAATCTTCTATTTAATTCTAAGTATCAAATAGTTATCTTGAAGTTTAGCTTAGTAAAGACTTTTCTTCTTACATTTTGTAAATACACATGCACACTTTTGCCTTCAGAACTGCCTTAATCATTGGTGGCATAGATTCAGCAAGGTACTGGATACATTCCTCAGAGTTTGGTCCATATTGACATGATAGCATCACATTTGTTGCAGATTTATCGGCTGCACATCCATGATGACAATCTCCTGTCCAACCACATCCCAAAGGTTTTTTTATTGGGTTGAGATTTGGTGATGGTAGAGGTCATTTGAGTCCAGTAAATTCATTGTGATGTTCAAGAAACCAGTCTAAGATTATTCCAGCTTTATGACATGGTACCTAATCCTACTGGAAGCAGCATCAGAAGATTAGTACACTGATATTGTTGCTGAAACAACAATACTTAGGGAGACTGTGGTGTTATAATGATGCTCAATTGTGCTTAGGGGTCCAAAGAGTGTCAAGAAAATATCGCCCACACTATTACACCACTGCCACCAGTTTGAACTATTGACACAAGGCAGGATGGATCCATGCTTTCATGTTGATGATGCCAAATCTTGACCCTACCATCTGCATGCCACAGCAGAAATGGAGACTCATCAGTTCAGGTAACATTTTTCCAATCTGTTATTGTCCAATTTTGGTAAACCTGTGAGATTTGCAGCCTCAGTTTCCTGTTCTGAGCTGACAGGAGTGACAGTTAGTGTATATATTAATTTAATCACACTGACTAATACATTATACACAAATCCTTTACTTCATACTGGGAGATCAACATTTTTTCCAAGTCTTTTTCATTGCTGAGTTTGTCAAAAAATTAAATTAATTTAAAGTCTCACTCCAACTATATTTTTTTCTATTGTAAAATCGTTTTTTGTCCTTTAATTATGATGATGATGGGGGGGTTTGGCCAAAATTAAAAAGCCTGTGCTGTTTTCTAAGCAGGAACTCAGCAGAAATTCGCCTGAGATGTGGCCAGGCTGTTAGAAGTTAGCTTAATTTCCCGGAATTTCTTTGTTTACACTCCTGATAGCTTGTAGCATAAATGTAAGAAATATTCTGTCACACCCCCCATCCCTGCTCCATGTAACCTCACATTAAGGCAACTGTGAATGTAAATGTCTAACAGGAGGTTTAATACAGTGAAGGATAGAAGCGGCTACAGAGAATGAGTAAATTTGAGGAAATTATTTTTTATCGGCATTACAGCTTTGGACAACAAAATGCATAAGAGCCCATGATGCTGCTGTGATTTAGATCAATTACATTAAATCCATTATGATCAATGCAGTCCAGCTCCTGAGAAAATAAATGCTCGTGTTGGTGCTGCTTCAAACCCAGCCACCAGCTGCAGAGTCATTAAAACAGTTTACTTTTTATGAATAATCCCATCATCGCTGCATATTTTCTCGGAGAATTCGAGCCAGCGATGTTGCTCGAGAAGCATTTGTGGTTTGTGATGTGTCTTAGAGCTGTTTATCACGAACATGTAAAAACTCTCGTCTTGCATCTAATTTGGACAAAAACCCCTGTATCTCCTCCCACTTGTGCAGAGGCTGCTTTACTCCAAAAAAACATCAGAGAGTGCATCTCAAGGTGAGAAAGTAACGCAACTTTAAAACATGTTCCTGCACTTATCATTTCAAAGGCAGAAAAATGCTGTGAAGCCGCAGATGTTTGTCTACAAATTCAGTTTCCTACAAGTATGCCTTTGAACCGATATAATAACAGGGTAGAAATGCAAATCTGAAAAGTTGATACAGTAAACAAAGGTTATTTAGTAGTATTTTAAACCATAATTCTGGGGAAAAAAGGCTGAACTTTTTAGTGTGTGAGTTAATGTGTGTGAGCATTCCCAGCCAGCAAATTAAATTCATGAATTATTTAGCCTCTGTGTTCGCCTTCAGCTGTGAAATCAGTCACTCTGAAGCTCTACACCTGAATAAACTGGAACTGCCATTCCCCCTCAGTGTGTTCTGAACAAGTAAAATGACCTGGCATTGGAGCAACCCTAATCAAAAGAAAAAAAAGAATAAAAAAAGGAAAAGACAACCATTCAAGTCTCATTTAAATCAGTGTTTCCACCCGAGGCAACAAGTCAGTATGAGAGAAAGCGTTCAACAATAATTACTTGGAGAGAAATTTGCAACAAAGTCAATTCATCAAGATGGATGCTTCACTTGTTATTCTTTACTGTTTATTAATTGTGTGTGTGTTTTTTAAGGATTGTCAACAAAGAAGAGTTCAGCTGGGACTTTTTCAGAGTATTGGAGGTGACATTTACAATTGGTGAATGAATAGGATCTTTTGCAGCAATAAAGTGCAGGAGAGCGGTACGTCAGTTCTTGTTTGAACTTGAGTCCTCAGGCTTTTGTTATGAAACAGCCAGTGAACATGGGAGAAGATGCTGATTAGACTCGGCACAGAAATAATGTTGTTCGGCTTTTGTATGTTTGGATGGTGGGGGACTAAATGCTAAGTGATTTTGTACAGCTGGCTCATTATTACAGCTGAGCTCTAAGTAAACGTTCCTGATGACTTTTTTTTTAACTAATTTTAGGTCATTGGAGCATTTTATAAGCCAAACCTCTCACTGTGCTCATATTTCATTGAGTTTTTCTATAGATGTAAACATCGGATAGATTTTCCCACTTTTGGACAGAAGGGAGAACATTTGGGTGTTTGATGAACTGCCAATCTGTAAATACTCATATTTAAATAGTTCATTTAAATTCATCTGCATAGAAAGGGTCATTTTAATGAAGCAGTTAATGCCCATTCACTCAGTTGGACACTGGAAAAATATCAAATAATCATGTTCATTTGCACAGACTTGTAAAAAAAAGATAAAACTCTGTTGAAGGAGGCGAGGTGCTTGGTTGGACAAAATTTAATTAAAATGTTCATTTGGTCTGACTGTTCCTACTTTGGATCAACACATCACCTTTGGTTTCAAAAACATGTTTGTCCTTCAGGTTTCTTTTATTCAGCAGGTTCAAAGATGAATCTAATTTGAATGTTTAGACCAGAAGAGGACAGCGGCGGTGGATGAAGGTGCTAGTCCATTCACTGTCAGTAAATTGATTGGATGATATTTTCCTCTTGGATGAATTTAGTAATAAAAGTTTGTTTTGAAATTTTTGAAATGTGTTCACAGAAAAGTCACTGAAAATTGTGTAATAATTACAGAAATTATGTTGAAAGGTGAACGACAATTACATTTTCCAAAGAAGCAGAATTGTTTTGACTTTGTCATCAAATTCTGAAGTTGCCGCCTTTTGAATTTGACTACTATCAGATTAGTATATGAGTCAAAGCCCTGCTGATGAGGAAAAAATGTGTAAGGTTCTTTGCTGGTTTCATGCACCTGTGCAAAGAACGGTGTAAGTTGATGCATCATTGCTCACCATGTGCACAGCGACATGACAAAAGGAAAAGGGAGAGAAAACATATTTCAAAAAGGTAAAATATTCCAACAGGAATAACCCTTAAGATCACACAATAGTATTACCATATTTTACACACTACATGGTACACTTAAAAGCCTTATATTTTTTCAAAAAATGACGGTGAAACTTATAATCACGAGCACCTTATATGTATATGGACTGACTCTGGTGGTAATTACTGTTACGTTTAGCAGTGTTGGCTCCTCCTACTTTGCCCTCACCTGGTTGCCATTAGACTGTTTGTCCTTAGTCCTCTTGTCATTAGTCTTCAGGTATTTTTGGTTTTTGGGGTTTTCAATGTCTTAGAGTCTTGTGTTAACATCATTGTTCTTTTGCCTTCTCTTTTGAGTACATTGTTATGAAATATGTTGTTAATCCACAATCTGGATTTGAGTTCTTCCTGCTCCTGAGTTCTGTTTTGCCTGACGATCGTAACAATTACAGATGTCAAAGGGATTTCGAGAGGAACAGGACACTATTAAAACATCACTGTATTTGTAAGTACACTAACGCAGCTAACATGTAGTAGTGTTGGAATGTGTTTTTTACGTGTTATATACATGTGTGGGGAATACGCATAGCCACGGTAGTATTTGTTACAGTGGTGACAGCCTGTTTTTTTTTTTTTTTTTACGTGTTGAGAACAAATTGTGGAATTACAAATATTGTGAATACACTAACATGGCTAAATATTCTAATGTAGCCAACATGTAGCATGTTGCAAACAAGTTCTAGAGTCACTGTGAACACAGTTAATAACGTCTGACTGACTAAGGGACTTTTCTCTAGCTGTTTTGTCTCACTTAATGTGCCTTATGTTTTGGTGTACTTTGTATATGACATGGGTTTGAAAATAGACCCTTTATTGATTGTGATCCAGTGTGCAATAATTTGCAGAAATTCAAGATTCTTTTTATTTACATTTCACATGTAGTATTTGCAGAGGAAAACACAGGTCAAACAAGATGTTACAAGGAAATATGGTAATTGTTGTATCTAAATGTACACAATAAAAAAAATTAAAAAAAACATTTATTTAAATTCATTTAACAAATCAAGTTTTTTTTCAAGTTATTACAATAAAAATAAAATATTTTTAGGCTCACTGACATATATTTTTTTTTTATTGTTGCTAACTTTAGATTGTGTATCAGGTTATGTCAAGTAGTGCATCAAATTCTTTGTATGATGTTATCAACCTAATGTGCTTAAAAAAATGTTTTGAGCAAAAAACAAAATCCATTTAACCCTCGTGCTCTCTTAAGGGGTCCAGATGACCCCACCCTCATATCGATGTGTGATCCCTCCCATGACAAAAGTGGACAGGATTTTATGTCTTCCATCGACTCCAGTGAGGGTAGAAAAATCCTTAAAAGAAAAATTCAAACAAATCACTGTGGGGTAGAGATTACCCCACTTTTAACGTAAGCATGCCTAGCATAGAACAAGGGTTACAAAAAACAAACAAAACAAAAAAAATTCTTAAAGAGGAAAATCTTGAAAAAGGCTTAAAGGAATTACTTTTTACAAAACAATGTTTGATGGAGCTTAAAATGTTACAACATTCATTTTTGTTTAGCTACTTTGCTTTTTGGTGTTTTTATTTTAGATCTTGCAATTTTTTCCAATGTAAATAAACTCAAATTAATGATATTTCAAAATTATACCAGTGAGACCTGAGATGTTCCAAATATTTAGAATTTTTTGCAAGTTAAATGTGATCATCTTCTGTGTCTTAATATGTTATTTAAACTTTGAGTTCATTCAATTTATCATCATAGTTTTTTATATGTTAGGGATTTTTATTTTTGTTTTGATAATAAATTATGCCAACAGGCCAGTTTTTTCAAGCTTCTTTTTTCTACTAACAGAAACACTTTTTAAATAACTTGTAGTAATAAGACTAGTCTCCAAAGAAGCAACTCTTTCATTTAACTAATAACAATGTGAGTCAGTGGGTGCACCGTAACAGCAAAGTAAATTTCCTCCTTAAAGTTCTCTAATGTGAAAGCTATTCAACTTTTAATCAATTTTATTTTTCTTGCGCATAGGCAAAGTGCCAAGTCGAAACTCTCAGGGCATTTTAAGGTCAATATCTCATATTACAGAGATTCTCTATAATTCTGTATTCAGGAAGCATGTGGGAACAGTGCAGAGGAAAATCGTCCACTTTTTGAACAGATCAGGGCTTCAATAAACTCGTGAAAAAGCCGGGGCACCCATCTGTCTTAGGCAGTTGATGTGATGTAAATGACCGAGGAGGAACAAATAACACCTCAAAAACACCAGACAGGTAGGTGGTTGGCAATGACAGGTGCCACCTGAAAGGCACTCGGCAACAAGAGATGGAAAAGCAGAAACCAGGGAAGAGAAAGGGCAAAAGAGAAATGATTCGGCCAAGGTTTGAAAGACTAACATCTTAGACTGAATAATCAATTATTGCTGTATGCTGAAAAAAATAAAAAAATAAATTCCATCTTAAAAGCTTGGATAATGGCAGCCTTAACTACAAAAGCTAGTTTCAAAAGGAGAAGACCCCAAAAGAAATTATCTTTTCAAGCAAAGAACATGTTAAGGTCTAGAAGTTACCCAGATTAAACTGACTTAGAACACCAATAAAAATAAACTTAAATCTTGATTTTAGCTGAGCGCTAATGAAGAATAGTTAATTTTCCGATTCAGGAAATTACCGTAATTGTGCCGTTTTGCAACAGCTGGAAGCTTTTAAGTGAACTGTTGGAGAATAACTAATAGGGAAAAAATGATGGCTAAAAATATTCTGTTCACATCAATGAAAAGAACTCCTACTGTTGACAACATTTTACAAATGAAAAAGCTCAGTGTGGGCAGGCAATAACTTAATTTTTGAGTTTGAACTTTATGTACATATAAAAATAATTTCAAATAAAAAAAGACTTTCTTGTCTTCCAGGTGAATATGTCATTACGAGGTGCTTGTAATTAAAGACACCTCTTTGTTTCATCCATCCTGCGAGATCGATCTTTCTTGATGTCATTTCACGTGACATACCAGATGGTTTATGACGTGGAACCATCTGGGAAATCATCAGTACATGTCACCCGTTGGTAAAAGGCTGAAAATTAGAATAGTAAGGTGATCATCATCTTCCATACTGTCACAGCTCAGCTGTCCTGAGAGGTGAGGTGTCATCAGTATAGCATTGAAAGCTTTTTCTTCCTTTTTCTCAAAGCGTTGTCTGCAGGAAGGCATGATCTTTCAGATTTATCAGAGGAAATACACACCTGATGGCAGAATCTGTCAAAAGGTCATGAATAACTTTCACCAGAGCTGTTTCTGAGATATGATGTACATTCATGTGAAACAGAAGGCTTGTCCTCTGTCAGCTTAAAGGGTTTGTGTTGCAGAAAGTTACCGCAAAGCCTTGAAATTAAAAAAGAAAAATCCCAGATATAAAAGAGATTATACATTTCCCCTCCTCATGGAGCTGCTAAAATGTAGACAAACTGTGACAGTGGTAAAAAAGACACCTATTAAAATTAAGGAATTTCAAGCTTCTCTTTTTTTTCAAAGTGTTTCATTAAGGGTCTGAGGCCATTTATTTATGGACCGTTACAGTGTTTTAAAGATGTTTAAGATAGTCGTGAAGAGATAAACCTTCTTTTCTGTCATTTCATTCACTCTCGAGCAAAGTTAATGTCTAGTTGAGCTCATGGTTGTGCTCAAACTTACAGTATATTAGCATTGGCACACTTTCGTTTCTTGCAATAGATACACACCATCAGTTTTATAACCCTGTGGTGGACTGATGAACCATCCAGAGTGACAGTGGCTGTGATTGGCTGCAATAGCCCCATGACTCCAGGAATAGGGATTGGAAGATGGATGGATGGATGGATGGATGGATGGATGGATGGATGGATGGATGGATGGATGGATGGATGGCTGGATGGATGGATGGATGGATGAATGGATGGATGGATGGATGGACGGGTCGACGGATGGAAGGACGGACTGATGGATAGACTATGCGATATTAAAAGTTTTCTTTTGTTATCTTTTGGAATAGCTTTTTCTGACAGTGGTACTTTTATTCCACCTATTCTGAAGTATTAAATTGAAAAACTGGTACCCTCTTATTTTGGAGTATAAGAAAGCTTTCTCTTTAAACTCAAACCAAAGTGCCTTTTAGAATGCCTTTCAGCTGTTGAGGCACCATCACTCATATGGTTTTGAAATGGTAGGTAAGATAAATGAGGTTTCAAGCTTTTCTTAAATTTCTACTTTTTTAGGTTTTATCTACTTTTGTTATCTTAATGAATGGATGGACGGATGGATGGACGGATGGATGGAAGGATGCATCTGGTCTACCTCATGGTGCAAGATTCTCTTCTGTGATCGGCTAACTATTTCCGTCATTGCCTTAGAAGATGGTTTACAGCAAACGTGTCAAAGTCAAGGCCCTGGGGCCGGATCCGGCCCTCCAGATCATTTTTTTTTTTTACATTTTTTTTATTAATGGACCCATGTTATTAGATTAGATTAGAAATGGTTTATTTCAAGCAATCAAGCGTTTCTGAGCTCGACAACTTCAGAGGAGTGTTTATTTTTCTTCTGGTCTATTGTCAGCTTTTCTGTATTCCTTGATATTTCAAGATTATAATTGCCTAAAGGTGTCGAAGCTCAAGAGAGATTGCCTGAAAGGGAGTAGTAGGAAGCAAATGTATACAATCCCACCCTAGCTCGACCACATCATTTCCTTTACGTGTATTATAATTATCCGGTTCGTAACTTAAGATCAACCACAGTTAGCTCTCTAGATTGCAGAATTACTACTTTTTCTGCAGAAATTCTT
>NC_050514.1:13475607-13479605 GCF_002922805.2 Oryzias melastigma
TGAAAGGGAATAGTAGGAAGCTCGACCACACCATTTCCTTTACGTGTATTATAATTATCCAGTTCGTAACTTAAGATCAACCACAGTTAGCTCTCTAGATTGCAGAATTACTACTTTTTCTGCAGAAATTCTTTGATATTTCAAGATTATCCTCACCTTAAGCTGTTGAAACTGAGAAGAGCTTTGAACACACATTTGATCGTGACCCGGAACCGGAAAACAATCTTGTGCTTATGTCTAACTTGTACAATTTTGACAAAATATATTTTTATAGAGAGTAAAATATTGAAGGTTAGTTAAGGTTTAAGTTAATTCATTCTGGAGTAATTTTCCTGACTGTTTTTGTTCATAGTAATGTTAAAAAGTTACATCTTTACATTTTTGATGATGTTGTTTTAGTTTGTTCAATAAATGTTCGGCTTGCTACCTAAGGTGTGTTTTAGATTTTGGCCCCCTGTGCGATTGAGTTTGACACCCCTGGTTTATAGTATCTTACAAAGTGGTTACACACACACAGGTCTACATGTATACATACATATACGCACAAGAAAAAATGAAGAAAAGAAACACTTTCAAACACAGTTGAAATTTTATCCTGTCATTATTCAAAGTTTATATGTTTATTCAAAGCTTATTTTGTGATTACTGTGTGACTATTTCCTAAATATGGACTACTGCAGTTAAGAGTTTGTCTTATAAAAAAATATTAGTCCACCATCATTGTTACATCAACTGTTCAAGCTAGATTTCTTAGTAGTTCCATTCTAAACTTGTAGGTTTTTAAACTAAGTTAAAGTAACTCCTTTCTCATACTCAGGGTTCTGTTATTCCTGCTTACCAACATCTGTCTAATTCCTCATTTACTTGCCCTTTCTCAACGAACAAAACACGCACCCCCTTCAAACCCACTCCCACAAATACACAAACACGCACGCACACCTATACATCCACAGACCAGATTCTGACAACATGGCAGGCTCCACTGCGTCTCTACCCTCCCCATCTCTGCCCAAAGCGGGCAAAATGTCCTCTCAGTTAGTTCATCAACTGCTGATCTGATTGTCTTCAATTCTGAAATAAATGACCTTTTTGAAAGAGACCACAAGAAATGGTTTTCCTGGCTCTCGTGGACCGCTCTTTCTTTCACCCACTGAACAGCTCAGGTATGGAGGCTGAAAATAAAGACGGATTCATCAGATTTAGAGATGAGGTGTTGATAAGGGTAAAATATCCTTGAGCAATAGCTGAAGTGGAGTTTAGCTCACAAATGCTGAAGTGATCTCAGAGATTCTACAGGAGACAGTTGAGCACCGACCACATCCTAGAGTACTGCCCAGACTGCTGTTATTGGTGTCATCTGTCATTACTGAGACTGATCTGACAGTTGTTTTTGTCTGCAAAAAATGAGCTCATGAAGCTATTTCTATTGAGAGCAGAAGGAATATATAGGATCAGACTTCCCTTCAGCCAGGCTGTAGCATCAGGATCTTTTCAGGCAAACACATTTTTTTGCAAATTAGTTTAGCGCTTTTACCTTTCCCACCTTCTGTCCACTTTAAAGACCATTTTTGCCAACTTTCCTCCTGATTTATTGCCAATTGTTGGTTTCAATGAAGTTGCTGCAGTTTTAACAAGATAATCAGTTGTGTAGGAGTGAATTTAAGGGAGTTGACCTTCATTAGACTGAAACATGGTATTAGAGTGTGTAGCAGAAGAACTACTTTACTGTTAAATACAAACCAGTTAATATAAACATTTGTACTGCTGCATCATTTCTGATTATCAGAACAACTTTAACATAAAGAAGTAAAAAACTATAGGCTAACGCAATTATTTAACCTCTGCACAAAAGAAACAGCAACCCTGTGCATCAGTCTGATCTGAAGTGTGGCTCTGAGAGGAAATTCAAAAGGCTTTTCTTCTGATTTTGCCGGACCTTCAAACCAAACACTGGAATTAACATAAAAAGCAAACATCTTTTCTTGAGCAAATCATTTTCTTTACACAGTTTTGGTTTGGTCTCTTTTGCTGTGGAAAGCTGCAGCCTGATTGATTACCATTTCATAAAAGGGTATATGCTTCATTTGGAATGCTAGTCAGTTTTACTGACAAATGTCACGCAGAGCCTTTCACACTGAGTGGTGACAGCATTTGGATGCTCACTAAAGTTATTCATAGTCTCCTCGTGCAAAAAAAAAAACTTCAATAAAAGGTTGTCTCTTAGTATTTACATTATTTATCCATGGGCTGTCACCTCCCAGGCTCAGATTGTTTTTCAGGGCCTGGGGCCACAACTGAGGGATTTCATTCATTTCAGCTCAGGGTGCATTGGTGATAAAGTTCTCATATAGCACTTATACCTTAGGCTGTCAGTGTTTCATGCCCAGTATAAATGGAACCGGGTGGTTTATTGGACACCCCAGCAGTCAACAAACGGATAAGGAAATCCACAAATAAAAACTGAAACTATAGATAAACATTGAGGTGCTTAGCTTGAATGCACAATGTATTTATACAGATTTTAAGTTTCATATTGTTTTATGAATAGCAGTTGAAAGATAACAGAAAAGCAATGCGTTAAAGGTTCTTGTAATAAAGTGTTGGCTTTCTTCTTGTTGTTTTTCTTTTCTTTGTGTAAAGTATGAGCTGCCTAAGTTGTCCAAAGTCCAATATTTTCTATTATTTCTTTTAATTTGAGTGCTTTTGTGTGTTCATGTGTGCTCTCTAAATGGTTTAAAGCCGTTTAACGTATTAAATTTGACACTGTCACTCATCAAAATGCTGAAAATATTTTGTGTATGGAAATTTGAGACTAACTATACTCAACAGACATCTGCTTTGTTTGGATGTATCTTTGTAATGAAATCTTTCATTAACAGGTTTTGTCTTAAGTTATCACAAGTGTGTATTTATAGTTACATTTTTAGCAGATCTACATGAAGTATGTTTTTCCCTAGATATTTCAAGAATAAGTAATTAGGAAAAATAAAAATGGAAATATTTATTTTAATTAATTTTCACATAGTAGTCCATTTGAATTTATAATACAAATATAAAATTGTGACACAAGTCATTGTTATTTTGCTATTACTTGGCTTGAAATTATTTTTAACAGACATATTTTATAATAAAGTATTATATTTGACAACGACTTTATTTCACTCCTCTTAGAATTTGGTTTGTGGACAGCTACCTATAATATTACTTCCTCATTTCAGTACAAAGCTTGAGTTCTGCATTAGATTATTTTAGTGAATCATTTCATTTATGTATTTCTTTTCTTTTTTATGGTGTGTGTGTGGGGGGGGGGGGTAGTGTATGGGTTCTATACCTTTTTTTGTGAAATATCTTGCTGTTTTGTTTTCAATATTTGATTATATTTTTATGTAAAGCACTTTGAGTGACACGGTTTGGAAAAAGTAATATACAAATGAAGTTTGATTGTAATCTTCATAACTAGGGCTCACACGGCTAGCGTTACAGCTCTGATACGAGCACCGCAGTCTTTACGTAACTTTAAATGTGCGAGAGGAAATCACACTGGAGGCGTTCATGTCTGGTCAGGCATCTGCGGCGCTGTGAATCCGTTTCGTTGGGTTCAAATTTTCCCTGGACGACGCAGCTGAACCGCAGAAAATAAAGGGGAGATTAGCGTGAGCGTATGTGAGTTTGGAGTTAGCTACTGGATCGTAGCAGAGCCTGTGGCTGCAGCCATCCAGTAGCTAATATGAGCCATCGGCTGTAGCTAGACCGCTCCCGCATCGTCCCTGAGGTGTAACGCTCGCCATGTGAGCCCGGGGTAAGAACCTTTTGTTGTTGTTTTTTACAGAGCTTCAGACTGCTTCTTCACATCATCTGAATTACACTGTTCTTCAGCATTAATGGCACATTTGTAGCATCAGATTAAAATGAAGGTTTATCAAAGAAAATACCTCTCCTTCAGCTGTGACAGTGGCGGGCCGTCAGGGCCTGCAAGGCCTTCTCTGCTGGCCTAAAAA
>NC_050514.1:13479673-13479828 GCF_002922805.2 Oryzias melastigma
CAGAACAGAAATCCTTTGACAGAAATGTCTAATCAATCAGCAGCTTTTAGATTAATGTCTTAAGACCCGAGCTAATATTTGAGCTAACCCTTTACAAATGTGGTCACAGGGCACCATTTCAGCAGAATTCTCTACTGTAGTAATATGTCCTAAAA
>NC_050514.1:13479844-13481451 GCF_002922805.2 Oryzias melastigma
CCTTCACAATCAGTTCTGCGGGCCCTGTAGCATAAAATAATTGTCGACCAAACTGTTGCTTCAATCAATCAGATTTGGAGTAGGCGACACCAAGGCTAGCTAGCAGGCGCACGGAAACGTCATCATTTTCACGAGCTGTGATTGGATAGCTCGCAGCTCGCTCTGGTTCTGCGTCATGTGACGGACATAGGTGCCGAGGAGCGGCGTGTCAGGTTTGAAGATGTTACCAGTGGAAAGCGTCTCATCGTCTGATTTTTGGTGGAAAATGAATTTCTGGGTAAAGTTGTGGCACAGTTTTGTCTGGCACGGGTAAAGGAGTTCCGTGACTCCGTTGAGCGGGAGTGAAGCTGATACGAGGAAATCTACGAGGCCCCTGAACGCACCGCGGGCGCTCCTCGCGCACGAAGAGGTGCAGCGCAAAATCTTCGGGCGCACTACCGACAATATTATTTTGCAGACACAGACCAGATTTCAAGATCATAAAAACTGATGTTTGTCTCCCTCCTGGACCACAAGAGGCTTCAGGAATACCAGAACACTTTCCAGCTTATCACAGCCACGGAACACTTTCCATCTGTGAAACGCACGGATTCTGCACGACAGAGTGATTGAAATCTTCTTGAGGATAGAAAGGATGGATTTTTGGTGAGTAAAATTTTGCTATCTCCCTACATAATATTGAAATTTTATCAGGTTATTGTTGATGCTTTTGGTGTGTGTGTGGCAGTTGTACCTGCAGTAGAAATTTTAATGAGGGTTGGATTGATTCAGATGGAGCACTACTGAAGGCCTAGGTGGGAAATGCACGGCCCGCCACTGAGCTGTGACATACTTTTGAAAAGTGTAGTTGAGTTGATCACAGAACAGAAATCCTTTGACAGAAATGTCTAATCAATCAACAGCTTTTAGATTAATGTCTTAAGACCCGAACTAATACTTGAGCTAACCCTTTACAAATGTGGTCACAGGGCACCATTTCAGCAGAATTCTCTACTGTAGTAATATATCCTAAAATGTGATATCCATGTATGTAGATGCCAGGTATTAAGAGGTTAACTAATAGACAGGATTAACACAGCTCAAATTCAAAGTGATGGTCAGAATAGAAAAATAGTTGATAGAAAGCAGGATGTTTTCATATCATCAAATCTCTACCAACTAAAAGCTGCACCGTGATTGGAACAAACCAGATGGGCAGCTCTTGTCGAACTCTGTCTTGTCTTTCTTTGGTGAATCTGTCACTTGTCATTTACTTTTTACTGCTGACAGGACTGGAATGCGGTTTGGTCTTCCAATGCCGTAGAGCATTTGCTGTAAGATTTGCTACGATGTGATTAACTAAGCCAAGCATGGCTCCTCTCTGACCTCCGGCATCATCAACCCCTGAAAACTACCACTTAATGTGTATTTTCTCCTCTCCAGGGTTTTCTCTGTAGATCCTTGTGGAAGTTGTATGGGAAAATGCCAGTAAACCATGCAGCAGCTTTTAACGATTTATTTTCGCTCAAGCCTGTACAGCTAATGCATGGAAAACACCCCTTGTCAGTTGCTTTTTAAATATTTTAGCCAATATCCACTTAAATATTTATAGTTGACATTTCAATAGT
>NC_050514.1:13483313-13488107 GCF_002922805.2 Oryzias melastigma
CTACTGGATCGTAGCAGAGCCTGTGGCTGCAGCCATCCAGTAGCTAATATGAGCCATCGGCTGTAGCTAGACCGCTCCCGCATCGTCCATGAGGTGTAACGCTCGCCATGTGAGCCCGGGGTAAGAACCTTTTTCTGTTGTTTTTTTACAGAGCTTCAGACTGCTTCTTCACATCATCTGAATTACACTATCCTTCAGCATTAATGGCACATTTGTAGCATCAGATTAAAATGAAGGTTTATCAAAGAAAATATCTCTCCTTCAGCTGTGACATACTTTTGAAAAGTGTAGTTGAGTCGATCACAGAACAGAAATCCTTTGACAGAAATGTCTAATCAATCAGCAGCTTTTAGATTAATGTCTTAAGACCCGAACTAATATTTGAGCTAACCCTTTACAAATGTGGTCACAGGGCACCATTTCAGCAGAATTCTCTACTGTAGTATTATATCCTAAAATGTGATATCCATGTACGTAGATGCCAGGTATTAAGAGGTTAACTAATAGACAGGATTAACACAGCTCAAATTCAAAGTGATGGTCAGAATAGAAAAATAGTTGATAGAAAGCAGGATGTTTTCATATCATCAAATCTCTACCAACTAAAAGCTGCACCGTGATTGGAACAAACCAGATGGGCAGCTCTTGTCGAACTCTGTCTTGTCTTTCTTTAGTGAATCTGTCACTTGTCATTTACTGTTTACTGCTGACAGGACTGGAATGTGGTTTGGTCTTCCAATGCCGTAGAGCATTTGCTGTAAGATTTGCTACGATGTGATTAACTAAGCCAAGCATGGCTCCTCTCTGACCTCCGGCATCATCAACCCCTGAAAACTACCACTTAATGTGTATTTTCTCCTCTCCAGGGTTTTCTCTGTAGATCTGTGGGCAAGTTGTATGGGAAAATGCCTGTAAACCAGCAGCTTTTAATGTGCACAGACCAACCCTGTACCAGCAAATCACATTCAATGTCAGGTGTACATCCTTTTTTTTATTATTATTTTCACTATTTATTTTCTCTCAAGCTTGAACGGCTAAATGCATGTAAAACACCCCTTGTCAGTTGCTTTTTAAATATTTTAGCCAATATGCACTTAAATATATATAGTTGACATTTCAAAAGTGCATATTTGGTAGATAGTGTTGTGCTTAGATGCAAAAAAAATGTAAATATCAGTTCTATATGTGCACCGTACTGCATGATTTAATCCGCATTTATCTGTGCATAACTTACGCTGCATAATGCAGCCTTATTTACAGGTCACCTTCACATAAAAAACACACACACCCTGCAATTAGTTCCCTAATTTTCCATGAATGACTCATCACATCCTGCTCTGACACTCTGATAGGACAAGTGTTTAAATATAACATCATGAAAATGTGTGAACCAAGCACAATTTACACCTCCACAAGTGAAAAAGAGCATATTTACACTTATTAAAAATAATTATAAAAAAAAAAAAACGAATATAACTTACTTTAACACACCTTTGGTTGCTGAACTAGTGATGTAGGATTTTTATCAGTGTTGCTGAAACTCCCAGAGTCACACAGAGGCCACAGAGACCATTAGTTATCTGGTCAAGGACAGCACTCCTCTCTATGTCATGTACAACAGAGGATCAATATTTTTCTCAAAAAATGTTCTGTAATCCTTACTTGCCTTTTCAGTCTCAAATATTTGCTCAGTGTCCTGTATTGTACATTTAGATGAAGGTTTTTTTAAGGTATCAATAGAGCAAAATATTAGATTTAAAGTTTATTTTTCTTTAGTGTCCAAGAAATGCGTATGTACCTTTTTTTGCAAAGCAGATGTGTGCATATCAACACAATTTTATAACTATAGTTATTGAGTAATTTTTACTCATTTATTTTGTTGAGAAAAATCACAGTTAACTTAATGCTACGTCTATGATCTGCTTATAATCAGACCATTCCACCATAGCTTTAATATTTAACACAAGGTAGTATTTCTCATATGTAAATGTGTCTTTATGCTTTTATATTGTATGAGGCTGTTTCTCTGCTGAATAGAAGCTACATGATGAACACAACTCAACAACTTCTTCTCTTAATAAAGGAATACTTTAAAACTACAGTTGTGCACAAGGAAACAATTTCTTATTAAAATGTGTGAAACATATGAATAATATGAATGGTATCACATCTTTTAATATGTGAGTGTACCTCTAAGCCAAGAACAATGAATCGAAACATGGTAATAAAGAAAATATTGATGGTAAATGATTTCACTGCTTTATACCAATGCCGTAACTGGGTCTGGTTAATTTAGCGATTCTTGTTTTTGTTTTATTCCCTACGCATTTTCAAGTATTGAATTCATTTTCATTTCTGTTTATCATAACGTCTTTACCTTTTGAAACCAGAAACAGAAGTGCTTTTATTTTAATTTCCTATTGAAAAATTATTAATTTAGTCATAGTTGCAATACAAAGGTGGACTTCAGAGAAATGTCAACACAAAACCAAGGTTATGCTCTTACTTCATTCTTATGGTTTTTGTTTTCAATTTATCTGTAAATTCAATATTCTCTGTTAACAAACTCCTGGAGTGTCCTAATCAAAATAATTTTTCATCTGTTTTATAAAATGCTTTTTTTAAACACGATTTAATAACAAAAAGTCAAACAAATTTAAACAGATTATTTTTCCTGAATGAATGAACATTTACCTTAAATTAAATACATGTACCAGGGGAATGTTTATATTAATTTGTTATGATTATCTGAGTTGACAAATGTGAAAATAGCGAAAATGAATTTAAAAAGTTATCATAGGAGAAAAGATGGATCCTGCTTAACTTTTGTTCTGCACAACATTGTGCACTTTGATTTTTTTATTATTCATTTTAATGTTTTATGCATAAATATAAATTTTTTTGCTCACCTTTCACCACAGTAAATCAGCTGTCACGGACTCCCACAGGTGGTTTTAATCTAGATGCCCTTCCTGACACAACCCTGTATTTTATCCGGACTGGGATTCAGCACAGGGAGACCCAGACTTAGGGATACGTCGTTATGTAGTAGAGTGAAGGGTCTTGCTTTAGGACCCACACTGGATGAATCTTACTGTGCTCCAAGGAAAGCGAACAGGTTTCCGAAGTGCCATCCCTACACCCAACCAACTGAACCAACCAGCTACTCTGGATACAAACAAAGAATACTAAAGCACATCATACCTTGAAAACAATAGCAAACAAAATCAAATGTCTTGATGTACTTGTGGGTAAAAATGTTCTGTTTTTAATCTTTCTAGACCCTCATTTTTGCTGAATGAGCAACTGCTGTTTTGATAACAGACTTTTTAAAGTACTCTTGTCGGCATGTTTTATTTTTCTTTTTTTTCTACTAAAATCAGGACAGATCTGTATTTTACTTTACCTCAATCCAAAAGCTTAGAAAATATACAGTAAAACTTTTCTTGGCAGGAGCAGCGTTTTGGGATTGCTGTCTCCTCTCCAATTTCACTTTTACCAGACTTAGTTATATGTCTGAGGATCAGTTTCAAAGCAATGCGTGTATGGTACGTGTGTGCCCTGGTGTATGTGTGCACTTCAGCACGCTAATATGGAAAGCCTTTCTTTTTTGGAAAGCTGCCATTTGAGACAGAAGCCAACACGGCACTAGCAAGACAGAGAGAAGAACAAAGTAAACAGTGTACACCGGAGAGGTGCGTGGCTTTAGAGCCGTATTAGGGCATGTACTGTTCTACAGTTCACAAACAAATAAAAAAAAAAACTCACATGAAATGTCATATAAACAACCACCATTAAACCACGGGCCAGTAGCTTTTCATTGTTTGTTTCATACGCAAGGATAAACATTTCTAAATGACTAAAGTGTTGTTTCAAATGTCTCATCTTTGGATTATAAAGGTACAATTCATTATTTAAATAGAACACAGCTGTCACTCAAAAGCTATCAGTGATTCATGTGGAAAACATTGCTGTATTTTAATGGATAGACAGGACTGTTGTAAATGACTGCGGTAAGCCACATGAACAGAAACCAATGTAAATTATCTTTACATGTGGAAGTAAACTGCGAACAAACATCATGGAGGTTTATCTGTCAGCCTGTAAATGGATTTGAAACTATCTCTGTAAAAGTGAAGCATAGCTAACACCTGATAGAACCTGACAGATGGAAGCAGAGATGAAGATCTGCAAAAGAGCAGAAGAAGTAAAAAAATAAAAAATAAAAAAAATACAAATGGATATTTAAGGAAACCACACAAAAGACTAAGAAAATCAGAGTAATGCAACAAACACATCAGGCAGGTTAACATATGGTGTTCACACTGGACAAGCAGGGAGGGAATTCTTCTTCTCTTTCTACTGTTTACTGGTGCATGTCCACTACCCACAGTTGGAAGAGGCTTGATGCAATATATTGCTCCAGGTTTTTCCTTTCATAACTCTATTCCAATATATGAAAGACCTGGTGACATTAATTCTGACTGCGCTCAAACTGTGATCAATTTCTCCTCCATGATCAATTTTTAAAGAGTTGGTAGTTCCATGAATAAAAAGGGATGCCGTTCATACGTCACTACCAAATCAAAGTCCCTGATTGGTCAAAGTTCAACTAGATTTAAATGGCTATGTCATAGAAACACAAAGCGACATGAAAGCGTTGACTGTGGAAGGCAAAAACATGCATTTACGCACGTTTACATAGATTTTTCATTGAAAGTGGGTTGTTTTTACAGAGGGTGGTGTAAACATAGCTTAACGATTAAAGGGTAACGCTTTATATTAAGGTGTGCT
>NC_050514.1:13488222-13504400 GCF_002922805.2 Oryzias melastigma
ACAAGCACACCTTAATATAAAGCGTTACCGATTAAAGTTCTGAATTTAAAATGCTTTTGAGAAAATCAGATAATTATTTTATTTTTTTTGTTAAATATTTCCAGTTATTATGCACCTACATAGCCTAGCTCTTAGTCAAGGTGCTCTTGAGTCTAAATGTTAAGGGATTGTGAGTATAATTGAAAAACTGAAGGGAATTTAGAATAGAGCTTTTCTTAAAAATCTTTACTATTTAGTTTTGTTTTTTTTTGTTTTGTTTACTTTTTACTTTGTTTGTTGGTATTCAACATACGCTGGCTGTTCACTAGAGCCTCTAAACACCTTACTTTGGTCAATTACCAAGATAATAATGGAGACGTGATAGGAAACAGGCTTTTCTTTATCTATTATATTGCTGTGTAAACAGTGAAATGGGGATCACTGAGACCAATGCCACATCATACAAGTCCTCAGTCAAAAGTATAAAATGAGATAAAGTACTGAGAAAACTTAAATAACCATCTGTTTTATGCAACTAACGGAGGAAATGCATTTTTTCTTGGTGAACAACAATATTTGTTGTTACGTTTTTCACACTTCTGGATCTTAAATCAGTCCCTGACCATCATACCACCACCACAATATTTGGCTGTTGGATTTCGTTTCTCTTTTCCATCATCCATCCATCGATCCATCCATCCATCCTCTCAACCTGTTGTATCCCTTATAGGGTCGGGGAGATGCTGGAGCCTTACCTAGCTACTGTCAGATGAAGGCAGGGTTCACCCTGGACAGCTGCCAGTCTGTCACAGAGCCACAATCACACACTTAGGGCCATTTTAGAGTCACCATTCCACCCATGAAGCATGACTGTGGGAGGAAACTGGAGTCTTCAGAGAAAACCAACGCATGTACGGGGAGAAGATGTAAACTCCACACAGAAAGGTCCCAGCTGGGACTTGAACGGGGGATTTCTTGCTGTGAAGCAAGAGTATTGTGTTTGAAAGTTGTGTTTCCTTGGTCTAATATTTCAATATGGCTGAAACGTGCCACCATGAAAGGAAGAAAGAAATAAGACTGGGAGGAAACGTTTTTTCTAACCTCCCCTTTAATGTATTTCTCTTCCTCCATGTTGGCATTTTTGTGTAAACATAATTAATGTTTACACAAAGACTGTTCTTGGGATAAACACTGAAGGAATTGAGTTGGAATGTATTAAAACCAAGAAGAAAAGGTTTTGAATGGAAGCAGTCAGTTAAAAAGACTCCACAGACCCTTTCTTTGCAAGACAAAAAGAGCATTTTCTCTTCTGATCTAATTGACAAAAATATGAAGGAATGAAGAAAGGAAAAGCAGAAATGCCAAACATGAGAGGAAGACTAAAGATCTTTGTCCCTGTGTGGTCTACAAAGTACATGGCATTTAGATAGTCTTGAAAAATGATGTTTATACAGAAAAGAAAGTTTCTGGACCCCTCCTTTGTCTCCAGAACATGGCTCCTGTCAAAAAGGAGCATGTCCGTGTTTCTCAATTTCCCACCAGTGAACTGACTGTTTCTAGGCAGAATGAATTCAAACACCTTGTTAACAAGCAGCTTTGCTTCAGGTAAATGGCTGAATGACTTTTTGATAATTTGAGGGTGCACAACTGTGCCACTGACTACCATAGTGTTGGGTTCCGAGACATTGCTTGTCTTAAGCCTCAACTCTGTGTGTGAAAGCTGGTATAATTTAAATGTTGGCGGTATACAATAAATAGATGTTTATTCAGAACAATAATTTTATTTATGGTATGATTATATTATGTGATCATATTTTACATATAACTTGGATTTGCATCTTCTTATTTCCCTTTAGACTCCTTCCTTTGGGAGTTATGGTTAGGGGTCACCACACCAAACCATCCGCCACCATCTAATCATATTTCTGCATCCTTCAAACATATCATTTTCCTCCTTGACTACATCTATGAACCTCCTTATTGATCATCTTTCCCGGTAGCTCCAACCTCAACATCCTCAGTGCCATCTCCTGTCACTTTCTCAAAGAAACTATCTATAAACCAACAACACAACAGTCCTACACATTTCCTTTCAGTCTTTGCTGACACTCTTTTGGCACACATCACACCTGAAACCTTCTTCCACCTGTTCCAACCTGCCTACAAATGGCTCGTTATCTTATGCCCAGACTTTCCATTGGATTGTTGACCCTAATAACTTGAAAGCCCTTCACCTTCTTCACCTCTACTCCCTGTAACTTCACCGTTCCACTTGACCCCTTCTCTTTTATCCACAGATACTTGGTCTAGAGGTAGCGGACCTCATCCATCTCCCTCCAGAATTCCTCCTTCTCCTCCAGCTCATATCCTACCTGACAGACATAACCACGGAGAACGGTGAACTTCACACCTTTAACTTATGGCTTTGAATATTTTGGTAACATTCTTCTCCAGGATCACTCTTTCTACATTTCCTTTTCCATCCACACATGATAAAACAGTCTGAATTTGGTCCCAATCCCAAAGTATTGATTCTTTTCCCTCTGGTCTCTGCAGAGTATCCATCTTTCTTCTTTCCATCATGCCAGTCAACTCCAGTTTTCTTTGCCTGAAGCCTGACATTCAAAGTTCTTCCTTTAAGTCCAACACTCTTCCCTTTCATTTGATCTCTTCTGATAATCAGGCTTTCATCCAATTTCCGACACACTGTAGGTCAACAGCATTGGCGGTGGTTGTTGTTAATTTGGGCCTCGGCGGATTTAACATAGAAGATTTGTTGGTATTTTGCATATTTAGTTTGGCTTTAGTGCTGCAACAGATGCCTTTTCCGACACAACATTCAACATTTAACCGGATACACAAGACTGACACATGAAAGCACTTGATGGTGCCCCCATCTGGTCTCATCAACCTTGACACAATTTAAATAAGGGGAGATCTTAGGAATGCAAATACAGATTTATTTTTTGAAACAAAATGTGTATGAATTAGTCCATAGTCTTTTGTCGGTTAGGCTATGGGCAGATGACATGATAAATGTAAAAAACCCCAGAGCCTATGGTGGTAGAGGCCACTCCAGGTGGAGAATGGGGTGGAGCGAGGCAGTAAAACCAACTGGAAGGTAGATAGATAAATGTCTATAAATTTAAAAGCAGAAATGAGATTGTGATTGGCTGAAAAAAGAAGTCAGAGAATGTAGCTGTTAAGAGTGAAGACTTAATTAATGAGTGGCATGTAGAGTAACGCAAGAACCCAGTTTACTAGGAAGTGAGTTAGATCTTATTGGCATTCAACATATTCTCATCCTCAAGTCATCACATATTGACATTTGGTTAGGCCTCACTTTTTGACGTTTTGGGTGTCCCCAACTTGTCTCTTTTTGATGTGGTGGCTGTTCGTAAAATCAAGGGTCCATAACCCTCGGAACACGGTACCAGATGTGCGCTGGTCCTTGGAATGTGTCCAGTGCCAGTACCCTAACCCAGTACAGATACACCAAATTCAACCCAGTACCGGTTCACATCTGGTACAGACCCATACCGCGTCTGGTCCTGGCTCAGGTCCTGTACCGCATCTGCTCCAGGGTCGGGCTAGGGTTCTGGACCAGTTCTGGTTCGCAGAAATTAGGGACCAGTGATTTAATGGGAACAGCCAGTACATCAAAAAACGACGAGTTAAGGACACCGAAAACATCAAAAGTAACTCGGAGGAGTCCTTAACCAAACGTCAATATGTGGCAACTTGGGAGTTGGAATGTGTTGGGACATTACACCAAAGCTTCACTTATCTTAAACTAACAAATATTAGGAGAAATTAAATGATTTATAATTTATGATTTATTTCACATTTTTTACTTGTATTGTTATAATTTATTGTTAAAGTAATAATAATAAAAACTGCAACTATATGTTTTGGTCATACAGCATTTATCACTAAGAAAAGGCCCTATGTGAGATGTAAACTTCTATGATGTAGCACACAATTAACCTGAGGAAAACATAAAAAAAATAAAAAGCTAAAAACGTTTTATTTTTTTATGTATTTCACCTGAAATGTAGCATTCCACCTCTTAATTGTGTTTCTCTTTCTCACAGTTTAGCAGCACCCATGGCTAAGCCTTTCAAAATGACTCGTCTTGTGAAAGAAAAAAAAATGTGTGCCTGCAGGACTTGTATCAGTCTACTTTCTTACTCTACTTTCTTACTCTAGTCTCTCCCCTATTTAGTTTTTCTTATGACACAACCAGCAAAATTTTCATACCACAGTTCCGACTGAGATTATAGTGGAAACATTTTTTATTTCTCCCTTTAAGAATGAGGGTTTTCCTCAAAGGCTGATAAACAGAATAGGATGTTGTGTGGAAAATATGCTGTTGATATACAATATTAATAATAAAATGGGATAAAAGCATTTGAAGCGGATGCAATTTCATGGATGTATCACTCTAAAAATGGTGGGGCATGTCGGGCTAATCATTCTCTATTATTGGACTGCATTTGAGCCGAGGGGAAGCCACAGCATTTCTAACAAAGTCAAATGTGGATTAGACACACTAGACGGGATCACATTGTGATGCTTTTGTATGAAATAATAACAGTGTAATCATTTAGAAAAAAAAAAAGAAACGTAAATTGAGGAGTATTTCCTTGTTCAAGTGGCTTAACATGATCATACTGACCATTTGAAAAAGGAAACCTTTTCTTGCGAGTTTAAGGACATTTTTTTATAATAAAATCCCCATTAAGAATGGATAGAACCCACGCTCTGCACCACACACAAGCAAAGGAGACTTTATTAACTACAATGTCAGCTCGTCAGATCTTTCATCACTGCTTGTAATGGGTCTATATAATGATCTTCATGAATCAAAGTGCTACAAAAAGGGAATTACCTCATATAATACCTCGAAACCTTTCCCCATCAAAGTCTGCCCCACATACGATGGAAAACAGAGCACATAAAGAGGCTCTACAGAGGAGTGATTGGTAAGGCATTGGTTTAATAATAGAGGTTCACAATATGTAAATAACAAACTTGAGTTCCCCCCTTGAGAATTGTACAAAACATATCTATATTTAAATTAGTGAGCAGGCAGTCCCTTTGACTCTGCTGTCTCTTTTCAAGACACTTTGAATGTGTTGCTTTGTTTATGGTATAAGCATAGAGGTCAATGATTTAATGGTGTTGTCATTGTGTAAGAAAAATTCTAGTCTAATATTTACTTTAGAAAGAAGATCCAAAAAGAATAAAGTGTGAAGAATAAAGATCAACCCCATCTTTTCAAATTTGGTAACTAGCCTGTTGTTGGATTTATTTGTCTACCAGTTCTTAAAACTAGGCATAAGGTTGCACATACAAACAGTCTGAAAATAATATACTGACCAATAGGCCAACAAGAGTTAAACATATTTTGTATTTACAAAGGTACTAAACATTGAAATAATGGATAATTTTGTATTCTTGCAATGTTAATAACTACTGCCCTTTTCAGGTTGATTGAACAGAAGAAACCACATTACACAGTTTTGAAGCATTGAAAGCTTGAAATAATACCGGAGTATGTTCCTCTGTTAGTGTCTTTATAGTTTGTCAAGTATGACAGCTCACGTAAGCTGGTGCAAACCCTAGTTCCCGTAAACGAGGGGTTCTTAGTTCACTTCAGAGTGAACAACAATCTGGTTGTGAACTAAAGGGAGTAAGTGATAGATTACTGGATAAGAGGATAAGTATGACGTATTCTGGAGGTAAAGGCACCTACTTAATAATTACATAGTAATCTTGCCAGTTTTCTTCTTTGGGCTTAATTTTTCTTTTTTTTTCTTTTTTTTGTCAAGCAATACCAGGAGTGTTTAGAATGTAGTAGCTTTTTCTGGCAATTTAATCTGTTTTAGCCTTTGGTTGATTTTCGAAAGTGCCATGTGTGATGGCAAACCAAAAAAATATATATATATATAGTACCATTTCAGTAGGGCTCTTGTGCCTGATTACCCCTGAGCGGTACGCTACCATCCAGTCTCGTATTATTTTGAGCGTTTCCATTATTAAATGGACCCATTATGCCAGACTGAACCGTACCATGTTTGGACCCTTTTGGTTGTAGGTCCATAGAAAAATGGAACGGTCTGGTTACTGTGGAGCTAACGATGAAATTGGTCAGTACAACAAAAAAAAATTCACCAAGGAAGCAGCTTCCTGTTTTCTTCCTGCAAACAGCAATACATGCTTTGTATATATGTAGAACCAAACACTAAGCAGAAAAATGAGCTGTGGATGATCTCCATTGTTGTTTTTGCTAGCTTCACCCCACAAATTCTGTGGCGGTCCAACTTGGAGTAGAAATGCTCATCTGAATTGCCTGGACCATTCTAAACCAGACTGTACTGTACCATACTGCTCGGTGGAAACACGTTTTTGGTGTCATGATGCGAACTTTTCGATCTGGGCTAATGACCAAGTTTGCCGACAAAGCTCTGATTGTTGTATACTTTGCAAATGTGAGATCCATTTTAAAACTCGGTAGTGCTGTGTGGAATGAAGGAGCCAAATCTTATGGAGACCATTTACAAAGGTACAATATACATTTCTAGTGTGGCTATCAACCCACATTCAAGCTGCACCTACAACCTTAAGAGGACAACCAACTCCTTGCATATTTTTCTCTCTGTTCACTGAAAGTTCAACAAACTCAGCATGATTTAATGTTTTTAGCAGGTATTTTTAAAAACCAAATTGACGAGTTTTCTCTGTTCATGCTTTGGCTTCGCTGTTCTATCCCGTCTTCTGCAAGCTTGCTCTTTTTGCAGTTCCCTATGTGAGAGTGGAGACTTATCTAATATAAATGTTTTTGATGTTTGTGGATTTATGTAATAAGAACTTGGATGTGTTTTGTGATGAGATACTGTTTGCAACATGTTACAAGTATAATTAAATTTTAGTAAGTGTCAGTCCATCATGCAATCAATATAGAAAAAAAGTAAATAGAAAAAAAGTTACAAAATAGACTAAAAACTGAAACTAAACTAAACAAAAGCCTAAGAGCATCCAATCAGCCACGAATCTGCGGGAAGTTAAGAGTAAATTTAAAAGCAACAAGAAGTGTTGGACTTTAAAAGTCATATTGTTGCACCAACAGACAGACAAGCACAAAGTGATGTGAAGTGAAGGTAAAAAGAAATAGAAGTGGGTCTGATAATTGCAGTGGTATGTCACTTTGCCAGTCTGCTGTTGAAAGTCAAGTCAGTGGAACTTTCCTAAATGCCATTTAAAGAGCATTTTTAAAAATACATGTCATGAAAATAAAAGCACCATCAAGAGAAGCATCTGTAAATACTTATGTAACCTTTAAGAAGGAAATAGCACTGGAAAACACTGCGACCGTAAAATTAGTCTGCATGTCAATCAGTCCACGTCTGTTGATGCATTTCGTCTGCAAACATACAAATCAGATAGTGGATTTTTTTGTTAAATCAATGGAATCAAACATGTAAAACTGACATCAGACCAAATAACATTTTCACTTCACCGCAGCATGTATAACCTAATGTTCAAATAAATCTGTTTCCAGTCTTGACTGATTTTAAATTTGCAGAACACAAATATAATCAGGAACATTGACTTGGTCTAATCCCTTAAAGTGGCTACAGCAGCCAGGTCTCATGTACATCTGGGGAGGTGGGGGTGGGGGGTGAATAATGACTGATGCTTGAAATGACAAGAAATCTACAGCACTGTCATTGTACAACATACACATAATGCAACATGTGACAAGGCCATCTGGTGATCGAGGATGGCCAGCACTCTGAGAATGAAACACTATGTGACTGCCAAATCCATCCATCTAATCAGACAGCAGGTTTCTGATGCTCCAAGAATTTCAAATGAGACTCCACAGACAGCACAGCCCTTTATGATTATTATTATTTTCTTCTTTTAAAACCTTCAGATAGTTTTATATCGTGTGTTGGAAAATAAACAATAAAAATAGTTCATTTTATTACTTTAAATTTTCAAACTAGATTATGAGGGTCTGAAATAAACTCCTCAGCATCTCTTACTGCAGATATCAAAGAAAGTTCCAGAACTTGTTTATACTCTTGAACGCTTTTGGAAATATTTAGTTATTGTTTGTTTGTTTAATTTGAATCTCATATTACTCCTTTTTGTTCTTTTACCAAATCCCCCTTGTGATTGGAAAATTGTCTTTATTTATTTTTACATCATCATTGTGTGAAAAATGACCAAAATCACGTATTTAAAATCTGTCCTCAAAAATGGTTAAACTATTGTTTACGTAGTTTTGCTGAACAGGCTGCCACGTGAAGAAAAACACCGCCTGATTAATCACTCCTTAAATTTAAAGGATGCTTTATTGTGAATATGTAATTACCACATTAACAGGGATGTGCAGCAGCAAAATTATCCGTTCCTCATCAATTAAATTCAAGTGCATATTGAATGTTTTGGAGTAAGCATAATTAAAAACAGCAAAAAGTACTTTAAGTCATGCAAATGAACTAAGTGCAATTAAAGCGAAGAAAATTATGTATTGATCTGAATCTTTATTTGTTATGCAGCGATCGGTTTGCATGGAGCAGCGAGTTTTATTACTGTTACACCTCACACTGCTTGAATACCCCAACTTTCACACTTTATTCCACAAACTTGTAGTGTTGTAAAATGTCAGCAGATGTCTGTACCCATAAACTGATCAATTGTTTGTTTGTTTTTTTAGAACATTTGAAAGTACAGCAAAAAGAAAAAACAAAAATAGTTTGTCTTATTATAAGTCTTAAAGTTCCACTGCAATCATCCTTTGATCTATTATAACATTGTTCCCAGAGGTCTTTTAATTATGTTTATGCCTTTTTTAGCCAAACTCCCAAAAACCTATTGTTTTTTTAGCAGTAGTTTATCAAAAATTTGCCTCCGAGTTGTGGGAGAGACCATTGGTGTGGAGTGAGCCCACCCCTGCTTACCATCATCCATCTGTTTACCTTCTCTCCTGTTAGCTTACAGCCCCTCACAACCCCAAACGAACATTGCCAGTGCAACAACAATTTCAGAGCTATTCAGTTGTACAGTTTTGTACAGATGCCAGCTAAGATGATGAAACATATGGATGTATTCGTCTGCATGTTGTGCATCAGAATGGAGCTTTTGGCTTGCCGTAGGAGCTTCTACGGCACATCTATAGGTTTTTTTTCCAATTATTTTAATATATTAATATATTATTTTAATATATTATATTAATAGAGTAATACTCATAAATGCAATTTTAAGCTTGATTTTATCTATAAATTTCCTCCATCATGAGAAAAAATCCACGAGAACATCTAAAAACATCCAAAACACATTTTTTTCACATTTTTAAAGTTGAGTGGTTTTGACGGTAAATCATGACACACAATCATCAAATCCACACAATGCTTTATAGCATTGTCTGAAGAATAAAAAACTTCAGTGTGAACGCATATTGTGCTTATGCTTTCAGTGACATGAAAGAAGACAACAGCACTTTTTTGCCTTTGCTCAAATCCAATTTTCCCTTAACATAGGGTCAAGAGTCATCTCTCATCTTCAGCCCACGTGCTTCAGTCGTCACAGCTGACTCATTTAATTATCTGACTCACCAAGCCACTCAGTACCCAACTGTGGGAAGGATGTGGGGCAGTTTTATCACACGCTGACACATATATCTACTGTAAATACGTACTCAGTGGAGTCGTTGCCAGAGTCCCTCCTCTTCTTTTGTCATATTTTACGCAAACAGTGCATCTGTCTCTGTTGCCCAAAATAAAGCGAGCACCAGAAATAGTTTGCCTTTGTACGCGCACAATGGCACAAAGATACACAACCTGTGATGCCATATTTAGATCAGCATCAGCTCCCATTTGTGTTGGCAACATGGTGTCAAACATGAAGGGAAGGAGGTGAGCTGTTCTTCTGAAATCATTAGCATTGTAGTTCCATTCACTAAGTGCTGTCAGGACCACAGGGATCGACTGATTTAAAATATGTAGGGTTTACCAAGTCCTGCGTCAAACACTTACCTTTGATTTTTTTTTTCTTTTTTTTAATTGAAGATCAAATGATAAAAAAGGGAAGTCAATGCTTAATTATATTTTTATCTCCCACAGCAAAATGAATAAGGACTGAGTTGGAGCTCTTTTGCATTTTTTCTCTTTTTTTTTGCTTTTGAGCACCTCATGCTCATATGAGACACTGCCCTCTTTCTGATTAATTCCTGACTGCCTAAAAAATCCCATTGCATTCATCTTTTTATCCATTTTAAATGTCTTCCTGGTGATCTTTTAATTATGAGAATTACATTTTTTTTAGCCCCCCCAAAAAATGTGTCGTTTTCTAAGACAAAGTTTCTGAAGAGCGGCATTTGAATACAAATTCACCTCTATGTGGGGAACCCTGCTGGCACGTAGTAAGCCTTCCTCCACTTCCCATCATCCCTTTGTTTTATACCTGGGTCCCCAAACTTTTGACTTCCACATTTGACCTGGGCCCCTGACTCACAACTCCTCTTACCCCCATCCTAACATTACCGGTGCAAAATGCCAGCTAAGATGATGAAATCAAAGACATACATGGATCTATACATCAGAGAAGAGAAAGTCTGCTGATTGTACAAGCTTATTCCAACTGCTTTTTTGTTTGCTCCTGATTTACAACAACTTAAATAAAGACTCAGAATTTAAATTCTAAGCTTAATTTTTGTTACATCTATCATCAAATAAAAATCCACAAGAGCATGTTATTAACACCAAAAACACAATTTCATTGGAGTGGGTCTTTAAGCGTCAGTTGCTTTTAACGTTTAAATTGATGGTACTCTGTGGAAAGATTTAGTGTTTGAGGACACAGGGTGAGTGACGTTTTTTTAGCTATTCATCTCTGTGGAATGCACTATAACTGTCATGCACATCAAATTTATTAAGAAATGCACAAGAAGTGGACTCCCCAAGTTTCCCCTTACAGGTAAGCATATTCATGCTTCAGGCCATATAAAGGTTTCTTTTATTCTATCAGCTCTCACCCTCCACTGTTCCCCTCATAAGGATGATAGATGACCAAGGGACTGGTTTTATGAAACACTGATTGTCTGCTATTGTCTGTAATTAACATGAGCAGGTACACACAGGAAGCCTGCAGACTTGACAGTATTCCCCTTGAATTGGCTGAGAGGGCCTGGGGACACCATTACCCTAACTGATGAGGGCTATTTCTCATTCCTGGCCAGTCACTTCACTGCCATTAGTGTGTGCATTATCGACCTGTGGAGAGGTCTTTGCGCTCACGGGGAAACACCTGCAGGTCAAATAATCCCTCCTTCCTACCCCTCCACAGTCTCCTCTAACCCTCATCAGCAGGCATGAGTTCAGAGAGAGAAGAACTCTGTGGGAAATGAAAAGACAAAAGAAAGAGCAGGATATTCAATGTGTTTGTTGTGATAAATGAAATGCGGGGCTGAAAAGATGTTTGGTGAAAAGCATAACACATATAAAAGTGTAAAAAGCAAAACGGATAGAGGTGATAATGAACTACGGGCTTTTAATAAAGGTTTGTTTCAAGGTTACCTTAATGGCACTACAACATTTTAGGTAATTAAACTGCATCTGCATCCGTTTAGTCCGTTTTTACCGGACGACTCTGTCGATACCACACATCATGTCATCATCATATTTTCATCTGTTCTTTCCTCTCTGCTGGGAGCAGTCAGAAAAAAAAGCTAAATAAAACTTAACTGACCATATCTTCATAACTGTTCAGGTTTTATAGTTCATATTGGTGAATAAGTGAGATAAGACATGAAAAATCAATGCTAAGGTGTCAGGAGAAAGATGTGCTTTGCCCTGGCTACTAAAATGCCCCTAGAAACTCTTTTATTTTTAAGGCACCTCTATTAAAAATATCATTAGGTTGGTGAGAAAATTGCATTCATGAAATAATAACCCAAATCTTCTATGATTTAGCAGGTAACCTGTTATAAGAATTTGAGCAAAAGAAGATTGAAAAAGGTGAACCTGATAGGTTTTTTTTTAATATGTTTTTATTTTATTTTACACTCCAAGAGAGGCTTTTCATCGTTTGATCAATTTATTACAGAATGTTATTTGTATTATTTCCAATATTTCACTAAAGCCATTTAAATTCTTATTTGCCGTTATTCTAGTAATATTATCCATCATTTTTAAAAGATAAGAGGTCTGTCAAAGAGCGGGGAGATGTGAGGAACAGCAAATGGGAATCAAACTGGTTCTGGACCATGTCACACCCAAACTTGTTTACTTTTTTTTTCTTTTTTTTCTTTGTTTTGCTTTGTTTTTTCCATTTTGCTTTAAGAACTCTGAGCATTTGTCCTGTTTATCACTGCTAAAGCCAGCAGGAGGTGTGTCTGCAGTTTAATGACACAGAACTCCCAAAGGGGACTTTTAAGTGTTTTATTATTATTTATTTTAACTGATATACAGTGGTCCATGTATGTAGCACTCTTCACCTTTCATGGTTTCACAGATTTTTTCAAGCACTAATTTACATTTCTTTCTTTTTATTTATTATTATTATTATTTTTTTACAGTGAATTGTTTTCTGCAACTTGATTGACTGTAGACCACTGTCAATCAATCTTGTCATTGCCTTAGTTGTGTTTGAGATCATGCAGTTGCACACAGCGCTGCGCCGATCGCCTGGATTGTGGTGCATGTTGGGCACTGATCTCACATATCAATCATCATAAAAATATCACAAGAAAGGGGCAGGTGCAAGGCGCCTACCTAGTCGAGCACAGCTAGAAATTACGGACTGCGCCGACTGCAAGCTGCTCTGATGACTATAAAACAATGCATTGTGGGAAACGGGGTCCTGACAGTTCTTGTAGTTCGACGTGATGCTGATCAGAAATGACTGGCAGTAAATGAAGGAAATCTGTGTATTTTGTAACTTGTTTTGCAAATTAGTGAATCACTGATGTAAAAATAAACAACATTTCAAAACATCTGTGAGTATTTGTGTTAATGTTGCCTTTAAAAGTTGACTTTAATTTAAATTTTATTGATTTCTCTGCGACAGTACACATTAAAAAAAACCCAGCGGCTATTTTTCATCTGTTGGCTGCAGACAGATGTTAAAAATCAATATAAAAGACATAATAGAAAAGATTATAATGAGGAGGAGAGCCATATTAAATTTCAACCAAATGTTAGGGACAACACCGACTTCCTGTTCCTGTTCTTGTATAATTTTGCCGCCGCTCAGCATTTGCCTTCATCTCAGGCAACTTTTCCCGCCCCCGCCTGCAGCCGCCTATTCTCGCTGACAATCCAGGCGAGGCGCAAGTCATCTCAAACACACATCTTGACTTCTGTACAGAACAGACTGTCTTCAGTATTTCAAATTTACATTTTCGATTGTTGACAGGGTTACTAATGTTCTGGGCTTACTTCTCTACGAAGGTTTGAACCTTGAGAGTGTTTTAACAAGAGATAAAGTGTAAACTGTCTGACAAAGTACAAGGAAGTGAGGGGTTTTACTGCCTTAAAACATCTATGATAATTGTAATAAAAAATAAAGTAACCACTTTGGGGATTTTTTTATTGTGGTTTATTTTTAGAGCTCATTTGTCGAATGTGGAACCATTGTGTATGTGGAACATACTGTATGGTTTTTCTGGGTTTTGCTAACAATTTTGTTTGATGGCAAAGTTTACCATTCAACCTCTTTGCTGATGTTCTTCCTTTATCACATGCTTGTTTCATTTCAATCACGCCTATCATGAATTTATATGTTTTTATTTGCTTTTCTGTTGCCCCTAAACCAATGTTTTTCTCACACAGCAATCATATTTAGAACCTCTGAACTACCGTCAATTAAATGAGTTCATGCTTGTTTGAAGTTATGATTTAAGAGGCACCAAAGCAAGAGTGTGATGTTTTCTCAGTGTACTTGTAGAAATTATTGCTTGAGATTTCCTTCATCTTCTGTTTGGTTGACAATGTTTATTACAGCTTTTAAGCTGAGTTTCTTACCATCATTTGTGCTGAAGGGTGGCAGGATTGGACTCGGGGAAGAGGTTAAAAAGTCCTGAATTTAAAAAAGTCAGGACTCAGGGTTTGGCGTAACTAAATGACTCCACTTCTGTGGAGAAGTGCTCTTTTGACTTGCTGGTAAATTACTTACTCATTTTTGTTTGCCTCATCTTTTTTGGGGTCACGGGTTTGGGAAGAGACCAACTCTGGACAGGACACCAGTTCATAACAAGTCCACGCTGGGACAATTACCCACAAATACTCCCACTCACTGATGGCTAAAAAGGTACGCTTGATTTTTTCTCTGTGGCATAAAAGAATAATGTTTTTTTTTTCTTTGTTTGTTTGTTTAGTAAAATAAATATTTTACTGACGTATACAATTTTGGACAAACATGTAAAGTTTGTGCAATGTAAGCAGCAGCTGGATGAGCAAAGCATACAAAAAAAAATAGACAGTAGGTCCAAGTCAGTACTGCACAAAAAAGCTAGGAGCAGAACTGTCACTTTTGCTCAAGTTGCTGCTGTCACAGAATGTTGGCATCTGGCAATCTGCTCGCATGTGAGGAAGATTCTACCACACTGAGGTGCCTGCAGCAAAGTGGAGAGTTTCTCTTCTTGAAGGGATGGACCTCTGTCACTGCTCACTCTCTCACTGACACAGACATCTGACAGTCACATGACTATTTTACAAGTCCATAAAGGTGCGCCATTATCTATAGTCAAGTGTTTCTACATAAAAAAAAGTGTCAACAGACTATTCCTTCAAACTGACCTTTTCCTTTTTTCACACAAATCAGACCAAGAATTGAATTCGATTCCATACAATATGTTAACCTACAGGAGTCATGTTTTCTTGCATTCCATGCTGTTTGTTATGCATTAAAATTTCTTCAGGGATTATATCCTGTGACAGCAGAGATGCATCAGTGCCCCAAGTGATGCTGAAATTTTATTTTTTTTCATCTACTTTTTTCCCCCTTTTCTCTCATTAGCAAAGATGAACTGTTGAGGCTGAGAGGCAGCCTGTCATTTACAGTAACATTACTTGGCCTGAGTACACAGAGTTGACTAGCCTTTGTGTGGTCTCATCTCACCCTTCACTGTCATTCCAACTGACAAGTGACCTAAAATCTCACCTTGGAACTGCTCACATCACTCTGTTTAGACAAGTGCCAGCTCGTAAAACGCCTGACACGAGACTCTGCACAAGTTCCACCAGCCCCAAGTTGTTTGTCTCAACAACCCCTGAAAAGCACTTTGACACTTTTAAGTTCTCCTCAGCAAAGGCCTCATTTGTGTTTTTCAAATTGCACATTATATGATTTTTAGTTTTTAGTCTTTGATTTACCTGAAACTACCAAATATTGCACCTTAGACAACCACTAACGATTGATTTTAAATGGGATCAATTTCCCATTTCCCACAAAAACCAAAAATATATTTACAAACCAGTGATGTACTCACTTGAAATGTTTTTTGTATTTCTAAATTGTATTTATTTATTTGTGTGTGTGTGTATGTGTGTGTGTTAGACGAGGGGTTGGCAAAATATGGCCTGGAGGACATATGTGGCCTGTTAAGCTATTTAATCTGGCCCACCAAATTGTAATAAATTACATTGCTTATCCTTTGAAATGTTTTATTTATATCCTGTAATTGCAGTGTTGCTCCATATATTGCACACTGAAACCGAATTTACCTTAGCTTAAGATACAGAAAGCTAGTTTGCATTCATGTGGTGTTAGAAGATTTTTGATTTTCTGATGAACATTTGTATTTTCTGAGTCGGACAGTCATTTTTCTGATTATTCCAACACCACATGAACACAGCATTTCTCTACGTTTGCATTTTTCCCTGAGGGACATCATAGGTGCAATTGGCACAACATGAGAACAAAAGTTTTGAAACTGAAACTCTAAAATAGATATCAATTTTCAAAACAAAATTAAAGCTTGTTTATGTTTCAATTCTGTATTATTTCTGTGACCGAATTTTTCCCCACCCCTATGGCTTCTCCCTCCCCCTACAGTTAGCCCTTCAGGCAGAGAGTTATGGAAAATTGTATCTTTAAATTTGGACGACACTACCCCTCGATGACATAATTAGGTAACGCTTTATATTAAGGTGTGCTTGTTAAGTATTAATAAGATATTAATAAGC
>NC_050514.1:13504443-13505179 GCF_002922805.2 Oryzias melastigma
AAAAAGTAATTACTTGCATTTAAATGTAAACCTCTGTGCTTTAGAGTGCACTCTAATTAATAATTTTTTTTCTCCCCAAACAGCACAGCGGGATGCAGTTTCAAGTCCCTATCCCTTGAAAAAACTATTTCAGACACCACTACAGCTCCAAATACCTCTACAAAGGTAGGGAAAGCTGTAGGGATAGGGGGAAAAAACTGATTTGGCAATTCTCTTATGAAGGAGATTACCAAAACATGCCACACATCTGCTCCTGGTTTAAACTCTTTTGTCAAGTTTTAGAAACCTTGGTGGATCACGAGTTTGCCCACACCTGGGGCACACCCATTGGTGGACTCAACAAAACTCATTCCATTTTGTCCTGTCCAGTCCAAACAGGAATGTCGTTGAAGTAGGTGAAGAAAACTCAGGTCAACATGCCTGCTGTACTTCAGTTTCTTTCTTATTTTTTTTTATTTTTTTTTACTCTTTAGGATCTTATGGGGGATTTTAGATATAATCTGTTTAGTTAAAAATATATCTATGTGCAAACGAACCATTTTACTTTGAAAGTTTTGACATAGCAAAAGTGCACACGTGTTGGACAGTTGGTCAAAATAACATGTATTCTATACGGCACTCTCCACAGACTGGGAAGACCCTTTAACTGTGCAGTAGTGATGTGCGAGTCGTGAACGAATCGTTCAAAACTCGCGAGTCACTTTACTGACTCGAGAATCATGAGTCATCTTCCCCA
>NC_050514.1:13505209-13507677 GCF_002922805.2 Oryzias melastigma
TGTCCAGTCCAAACAGGAATGTCGTTGAAGTAGGTGAAGAAAACTCAGGTCAACATGCCTGCTGTACTTCAGTTTCTTTCTTATTTTTTTTATTTTTATTTTTTACTGTTTAGGCTCTTATGGGGGATTTTAGATATAATCTGTTTAGTAAAAAATATATCTGTGCAAACGAACCGTTTTACTTTGAAAGTTTTGACATAGCAAAAGTGCACACACGTGTTGAACAGTTGGTCAAAATAACATGTATTCTATACGGCACTCTCCACAGACTGGGAAGACCCTTTAACTGTGCAGACACTCTGTGTTCTTTTATTAAAATTCATTAAATGTACATGAAGAGAATGAGACTCTCCTAAAGAGCCATCTGTTTGAGAATGCTTTACCATCTATACCATGCAAATGTTTACCTAACTTCAAAGACGCCTTTGCATTGCCATGTCAAACTACTAACCACTTTGAAGACAAAGAGTCAGAGTAGCTTGAGACAAGTGTGTGTGCTTATTTATGAGTCTTTTTTTTTCTTTGCAGACAGGAAATTGTCCTTCAAACATCAATGTGTGAACCTTCAGTTTTTTTCTCACACTTAGATCACAGAACTGTTCTGATACACACAAATTCATTTAAACTACAGACATTTTTGCAGAGGCTTTTATTCTTGGTCTGCTTTGTACGAGAAGCAGCATAGACACGTGTTAGCCCCTCGTTAACAGCCTGCTCTTCATTCTGTCTTGCAGCAGATCACAGTCTTAGTGCAAGACAGGTAGGAGACCTGAATCAAATGCTAATCCTATTAACATTCCAGGCATGCTGTAACGCTTGCTAATGGCTGCTGTGACCGGTTGGATGGGAGTCATCTTATTTAGGGAGATCGAACTGAAGGCATTCATCAGAGCATTGATATGATCACACTTTATATGAACAGCTGCATATATTTTTCATAGGGTTGACATTGTAGGCTGATGCAAGTGTGGAGCCACATAAATCAAAGTGACATTACAATAGAACCGAGATGGATCAGGGTGCGACAAGAGAGGATGCAAAACGTATCATGCATATTCCTTTGCCTTTGCAATGTACGCATGTGCACAAGCACACAACCACACTCACACAAGTACATAGCCTGCTTTCTCTTTTAAAAGCCAAATGGAAACGTTCGACATTCTCCATGGTTCATTTGTCTAGTATATAATTAGTCTATTCTATTTCATAAATCAGTGACTGAAGAATCTTCAATTGTGCTTTGACATCTGCAAGTTCTTTTGTCCCAGAAATGAAAGTTTGATGACCTTGCATTAAGAAAAAAAATACAGTAAGAGTATTTTAAGCATTGACTGGGAATATTTTGCTCATAAGCAGTTTATTGTGAGTCTTAACGATAGTTTTGATAACTTCCTAATTAGTTAGAAGTAATGGGAGCATACATCATTTTAATTAAGATGGATTAAAAGTGTTGGGTGTTGGTGTTGTTGAGTTTTTATTTTTCAAAACTTTGGTTTTTTTTATCAATTTTGTTTAAAAAAAAAATCAGTCCAGCAATCCTAATGCAATGCAGTATGAATGTAAAAAGAAAACACAAAGGCCTCCAATGTCCTCATTTCTTAGAGGATATACTGTAGAAGTCACTTTCTATCACCTCCATGCAGGCATGTATTTATATTTTATTTGCATTTTTTTCACCAACATCAAAACTTCAGGTTTGATTCTAAATGTCTTATTTTTATAAATTGCCTATCACATTTGTGTTATTTATCTTCATATTCAACAACTAATACTTGTGCTTTCTTTATTTTTAGTTAGAAAACATTGGGCATCATGGTGTTCACAGATTCAACTTGACATGAAGGATGGTTAACTTTAAAACTCTAACAAAAGGCTATACTCACTGTAATGTCCAATCCAACACTACATTTGCTTTTTTTTAAATAAATTAGTGTTATTTTTAGATTCTCATACTAAATGCATCTTGCAATGATAGAAAATAATAAAAATATATACATCATAAAAAAAATGATGAGGTTACACTTTTTTTCTAGATTAGATGACTCAACTGTGTAAGAAAAAGGTTTTAGTAAAGACTAGTTGATCCTTAGTAAGAGTTCCTAAGCCTCCTCTTAGGATGTAGGGTTGAATTTTAAAAGGTTACCCAGAATAAAGTTGCTTCAAAGACAAAATGAGGACATTTAAGGAGGAAGTTGAGGCCAGTTTTTCACTCTGAAAGAGTGAAAAACTTTTCTTCTTTAAGGGATTCAATAAAATTATCTTTAGGAATGGCAATATAATTTCACCAAACACAGCTGCAACTGATCTTTGTCAATTAGATTACATTTTTTTACACTTACTACAAAAATCACACTTTCACTAATTATCGGTATCATATCTTTGGTTTGGGCTGCACGGTGGCGCAAGTGGTTAGCGCTCTCGCCTCACAGCGAGAAGGCCCCGGCTCGAATCCCGGCTGGGACCTTTCT